>NC_087197.1:4795000-4810000 GCF_035594125.1 Scylla paramamosain
CAGGCAGCTGATATTGTCATGGGTTTATAATCAAAGCGTTTAACTAGAAAATTCATTTAACCAATCCATTGCCCATTTGTACATTCATATTTGATCAGATATTTTTTTGATAAATCGTGAAACATTTGCTATAATATAAAAATAAATCACTGGATTAATCCATAAAATGTACGAATGGGAAGACGAAGAGGCGCATATCTGAAACACTTCCCAAATGGCAACAATGTCGCCTCCCGCCGCCGCTCCCCTTCCCCACCGCTAGTGGGGGCCCAGCTTGTTTACAGTACCCGAAAACAGACGGAGTCATACAGCCTATGGAGCAAATTTATAGTACGGCTGAGACCCTTTTCTGTTCTATTCTCAGGAGATAAAAGTCTACGAGGAAATATCTTCACATTTCACCGATACTTTCTTGTTTCCGTGCTTCATCTACATTACCTTCAACAGACTCCAGTGGAAGTTCTTGAGTTCTCGAGGATGTTTTCGTGATTCATAGTTTGTTACTGAGTTCAGAGCCATATTTTGAAACACTTCCCCCCGCACCACAACTTTCGAAATGCTTTGATTGGTGACACGGACTTTTAAGGGTGTTCAATTTAGTCCACGGAGAATAAGCGTCCTGTTTAATTGAGTCTGTGGAGAATAGGCCGCTTGTTTCATTAAGTTTATGGAGATGGTTTGCTACGAAGACAGAACGTGATAAACAGAATACGAAAATGATGATGGAGGCGGAGGATTAAATGCAGATAAAAAGGGAAAGATGACAGGAAAACAAAGAAGAATCAAATGGAGACAAATAAGATGAAAAAAAAATATATATACAAACAAGCGATAAGAAACATACCGTATTTGATGGCTCATAAGACGCACGGGCTCATAAGACGCACCCAGTTCTGGCATGTATTGAAATAGAAAAAAACAAAAATTAACAGATTTAGGCTATCGATATGAAGTCAAGGAATTCAAGCGACATTTGAAGACTCTCACGTGCATTTAGATCACTATTAGATACCAATACTCAGCATTTAAAAGTTTAATTTATGCTAGCAGCTTACTTGTTCTTTTTGGGGTTTTGTTGAGGCTGTGATGGCCGTGACATCACAGCCTGGCGTCCCAAAGGTGTGGTATACAGGTAGTGTTTCAGACTAGATACAGTGGAGCTGGTTGGATTTCTGGAGTCAAATCTTGGTAAGGTTGCGGGCCTTGAAAGCCAGAACGTAATGGTTCGGTTGAGGGTATTGAAAGACAAGATTGTACCAATCCTGCTGACGTGTAAACACAATCTTCTTATTGGTATTTTAGTTGGGGCCATGCAGACTGTGATGTCACAGCCTCTAGTGCCCAAAAGGTGTGGTAAGCAGGGGAGTTTCAGTCTTAATGCGGTTCAGCTGAATGTAAACATTAACTGCACCTAGCTCTTGGCGGCACCATTAACTGAGGGACTACAGTGATAATAAAATTTTTTCATACTTTATTTTTTAGCATCTTTCACATGTAATTCTTATGCAGTATTTTAGTACATTTTCAAAGCCAAAGGATGTGTAAAAGCAGAATGTTAAAAAGATAGGTTCAATTTTAATTGTATGAAAGTGTGGCTATTGTCTTACCTCAATCAGTAACGGCGTCACACTCGGTGTCACCGAGTACGTCACGTCGGAGCGCAACCGACCGCGTTTGTTTTGAAAAACGTGGTGCACCATCTCCACCTTGCCAGAACCTTCTCCACAAATCCAACCAGCTCCATCACATCTAGTCTAATATTATAATTGGATACCTCACCTTTGGGGCATCAAAGGCTGTGACATCACAACCTACACTGCCCCAACAAAACTCCAAGAAGAAGTGGTGCATGGTTAAGCAAATTCTTCCTGACTGGTCAAAGTCTATGTGGATTACCAGTAAGTATGAGATACTACACATTGGTACCTTGAAAGAAAGAGCATTTTGTGGCGTACTACCAATCATGACTTTATTTAGTTGTGCAAAGACATCTGTGGTTTGAATTTAGAGCCTCTGTTGCCGTAGACTTGTAACCTATTTCTGCCTCAAAGTTGGACCTTTGCCTCATTGGACGCAGGCTAATTTACTGACCCTTTTTCTGAGAAAAAAGTAGCGTCTTATGAGCCATCAAATACGGTAAGTTATGAAAATGAAGGAGGAGGCGGAGGAGGATGGATTAAATGGAGAGAAATAGGAAGTTACAGCATCCTTAACACCTGTTCTTACCTGTCTTTGTCTTCCCCAGGTGCGCTATGAAGGAGAAATCAAGTACCCCCCCAGCCCCCAAGCCCCACACACCTTACCACCCCCTGTACGTCGCCCCCCACGCCTAGCCCCCCTCCCCCACACAGACCAGGGGTTAATGTATACGTACGCTCGCTATTTGGTATCAACGTATATTTTTCTTCAAGACGCAATCATATTTTTGTACAGATCGCATTTACATTAAGACGAAAGCTTTATTTATTTGCTGCAGTACATTAGGTAGATTACACAATTAGGTTTATCAAAAATGTGGTTTTTATTGATATTATTACTAGCAGACAGTTTTTTTTTCTATGTCCAAAGACGCTGTAATCTTTTTTGTACAGATCGACACTAGAAATTTTTAGGTAACATGACACTATTATCAAAAAGTGTGGTTGACTTGATATATAAGTATTATCGGCAAACACAAACGGGATTTTGATATAATTTCGTAAAACGGTACGCTGACCAACTGACGTGAACTGCCGTAACCGGGGTACACATGATGATACGTAGTAATTGATTAGTTAAGTTCACAAAAAAATGTACAGTTTATACAGGCAAGTCTATAACCTAGTGAAGACGACCTATGTATTTACAGGAAATGATGCGTGTGGGGAGTGTCAGTGTTGTATCATTGTATTAAAGGAGTGGAGAGAGACTCGGCTTGTCACTGTCCACCGCACCACTTCACCTTAAGGAACCCTCTCAGGATGAAGTGAGGGAGGTAACGTAGTCATCCAGCCAGACACACAGACACGCTGGATGAAGTGAGGGGCTATATTCTGAAACACTTCTGCGCCACACCTCCACTACTTTCAAAAGGCTCTAGTTGAAGTGACACGCGTTTCTAAGGGTGTTTTTACGGTTCTAATGACAAAATTAACAAGATTTCTACATTACTAACAGCAGAAACACTCTTGACAACTCGGCTAATCATCTCTGGGGCCTTTGAAAATAGTCATGGCGGGAGAGCAAAGCAATTCCAAACACGGGTCTCAGTAGTGTCGTCCAACCAGACACACAAACACACTCTCAGTTGAAGTGTGTGAGGTTGCAGCATCACTCAACCAAACCAGCACAGTAGAATGAAAGCCAGTGGTGTTTTTTCGCTTTTTTTTTTATTTTCCTGTGATTTGTGGACCACTGGGCAGCAACAGTGCACACCCAGAGGTCGGATTTTTCATAATAACTTACAAATTACAACGGCCACCAGGATCTCCTCAGAAAAATCATGACCCCCTAACACTGGCAGCCAACACTCACTGAAAATCATTACGAGAAAAAATATGTATGTTACGCTGTCTGTGGCTTGTACGCTTCTGTGTGTGTGTGTGTGTGTGTGTGTGTGTGTGTGTGTGTGTGTGTGTGTGCTGCATGCTGGGTTATGGTTGTTGTGGTGGTGGTGGTGGTGGTGTGTGGTGTCTGGCAGAACATCCTCCTCCACCTGTCTGTCAATGCCATTCTGTCACTCAGGACTCTACGTGTCAAGTGGTGCAGCAATAATAAAGTCAAGATGCAGGATAGTCTACGGAAGAGACAGTAATCATAATGACAATAATGACAAATATAATAATAATAATAATAATAATAATAATAATAATAATAATGATAATAATAATAATAATAATAATAATAATAATAATAATAATAATAATAATAATAATAATAATAATAATAATAATAATAATAAATTGCTATCATTATGTATGCAGCCAACGAACACGGCAAAAATTTCACACTTAAAATAAGGTATTGGTGTGTAATGTATTCATGTACTCTGTTGTGAAGACACTTCTTGTTGATTCCTTGGGGAAGAAAATATAACATTACAGAGTTCAAAATACTCCTAGACAGACGAGCATGAGGCTGAGGGCAGCGGCGGCGGTGGCAGTGGCAGTGCACGACAGCCGGGCAAGTCACTGCTGGCAGCCACAAGCAAAGCATCCCCGCCGCTGCCGCCGCAACACAAGACTAACCAACGAACTGACTAACTAACCTGCTAACGAAAACAAGAGAACAAATAAAAAGAAATTATCAACGAAAAGATACAAAAGCATTCTAGTGTTACCCTCTAAAGGCCGTCATCCTGCCAAGCCTGGACGCCACCTGTCAGCGCCACGGCCTGCCAGACCCCGCCGCCCCCCGCCCTGCCTGGCGGGAGGCGGCGGGCCGGCATGGCGCCGCGCAGCAGTCCCTGAGGCTCCACACTGGACAGGGACAACTAAAAGCCAGACAAGACTGTGGTGGTGGTGGTGGTATTGGTGGTGGTGGTCCTGCTACTACGGCGACGGGACATTTGTACACGGATCTAACACAGCCACTAGCTAGGTGGGGGCTGCCTCCCTCGCTCCTCTCTGGGCCCTACCTACCTGTTTATACAAGAACATTGGTAAATGCTTATATGCGATTAAATACCGTGGCTATTTACATACTCAAATATAGTATATGGTTGTGAGTCAGACTCTCCACATTACAAACACAGGTTAACCAATACTTCAGTAGAATCACAGTTGCAGAATAATGACTGCAAGCTTTTGTTTACTTGAAAGAGTACTTCAATTGTATGTAGTGTTACATCATCATCATCATCATCATCATTATCAATATCATCATGGGAGATAAAGACCTTAACAGGCATCTCAAGGCTGACGGGTCCAAGCTTTACCTTCTACGGGATAGAATATATAATAAAAATACTTTGAGCCGCCTCCCCTTGCTCCCACCAGGGCTATGTGATCAATATAAATATTATATGATACCTACAATAGTTTAGCAACTCAACTTTGTCTAACAGCTTTACTCCACTAAGTCAGGCCTTGGAGGCAGCCCTGCCCTGGCCCCCGGCCCACGCCCCGCTGCCCCGCAGGCCATGGCTGGCTGCACGGGGACCATGGGGGTGGGGGCGGTGGGTGGTGGGGAGGGGCCGCCCACCAAGACGCTGGGGACTCCCTGCACTTCTATTTCTTCTTGTTTTTCTGATTTGCGGCTCCTCTCGGGGGGGGTGACGGGCCGGCCAGTGTTCAGGCCTCCGTAGGGGAACTTCTTCTTGTCCGCTGGCTGGGGTGGGCAAAGAAAACACACAATTGATCATCCTGGGGTGAAATTCCTTCCTTCTCTTATGCCACCAACTCATGAAAAGTGCCTCATTCATGACTTGGCAAAGCATCCATATTTCAAAGTGCCACAACCTTAACATTCCACTGCCACATTCAACACTAACGTTCACCCTCACACACAAGTCACACTGATCCTGATGACTAGCACCCTCATTATCAAACCACTTCTTCCTCCCTTCCCGCCTAGAAACCATTCATCCTGTACAAAATTACATTACCAGTCACAAGTAAGTTCCTTGAGCAGTGTACAAAGAGATACAGTAGCAGAAAACTAACCAATGGCACTCCTTCAGGAAGAGCAGCCCAGCACTGCCTTTGCCAACCCCTTCACTAATTTCATGCTTCACTTTAAACTCAAACACAACACAGTGACACTGACAACTATGAAGAAAATGCCTATGATAAAACGTCAACAAAATGACTGCAAGTATCAATGGGGTGCAAAGACTACACCAGACACCTTATGAAACTACAACAGTGCCTTCCTTGCTGCTCACTCTGAACTCCTTCCAATACAACTCCCTAACACTGACGACTGACATGACAATAGCTCAACATTTCATGGAACACGCTCAGCGCTCAAAGTTCCTCCACACAAAGCTGTTTCCTGCCTCCTGTGCTGCTCACCTTAAGTATCTGGAAGGAACACATGAGGGTCTCATCCACCGACATCATGGCCCCAGCGTTGTCAAACTCCCCGCAGTAGTTGGGCGCTGAGAACAGGGTCACCAACTGCCTCTTGGCGAAGAACTCGTAGCCATCTTCCACCACCTGAACATGAGGGGAACATAACATAGTATAAAGGTTGGTGCAGGAAGCTGTCAGGTCAACAGGTGGCTGTCCCTGTAAGAAACATGCCTGTCTACTTCCACCTGTCATCCACATCCATATATTTGTCTTTTCTTTTAAAGCTCCCTAATGACTCGGTGCTAACAACCTGATTACAGAGTCTACTCCATGCATCCACCACTCTATTTAAGAACCAACTCCTATCTCTTTTAAATCTAACCTTTACGAGACCCAACCTGTTAGTTCTTGCCCTATCCTGATTACTGACCCTGAGAACTGTGCTTACGTCCCTCTTGTTATACCCCCATACCACTTATAAACACGAGCACGAAGCCAAAGGAAGGGTTGACGTGTGATGGACATATGAATGGTATATGTGAGAGAAATGAGAGCAATACAATAACAGAGTGCAGAGGAATGCAAGGGCAGGTATAAATGATTCTTTTCCTAGCCACCCTCTTGAAGTAATAAACAAATGTCAACTATAGAGAGGTGAAGATAAGTCTTCTATGATAAAATAAGGATGTGGACTTGAGATAGGCAGTGTGAATTTGTCACATGAACTAAAGAGAAAATTCAGGATCTGGGATCAAATGAAACTGTTACAAAGACTTCCAAAGATACAAATAAGCATTATGAGGATAAAGGTGAGTGTTACAGACTTCTACACAGTTCAGTCTCTCACACCACCTTGACATTAAACTGGACATGGAAATAAACTAACCAATCTCAAAAAATAATGTACATGTAATAAAAACTGCATAAGGTTATAAAAAGGCCAGGTTTACCACACTACCTTACAAGTGTTACAAAAAAAAAAAATGATGAAATGACCACGAGTGTTATCAGGCTGCAAAGATTATCCCTTACACCTTATGAAACCATGACACCCTCTGCCTATCTTGTATGGAGGTTAGTGAAGAAGTGGAGCCAGGGGGTATAGTTGCATGATAAAGAGATATGTGTGATAAGGAGATAATTAGACTAAACATGACGTCAGATGCCAGAAAGACAGCTAACTTCAGAACTGATGGAACGGTGATGGTTGTGTGTGTGTGTGTGTGTGTGTGTGTGTGTGTGTGTGTGTGTGTGTGTGTGTGTGTGTGTGTGTGTGTGTGTGTGTGTGTGTGTCTAGAGGGCATCATCAATTAAAAATAACAAATAAAATCCACAAACAAAATAAAAACTTTGGGTAATGCATTTCAAACTGGTAAATTTTTCAGAATCCATACAAAACACAAACTGCCACCATTACGTTTACCACATCCTTCATTTCTCTCACTCCTCCCAGCACACTCTTGGCACAGAGAACACACATGGCCTCTACAGCAGCTCAACCACAGCTAAACCACCATTATCGCTTTACGCATTTCGTTTCCCTCACTCCTCCTGGCACACCCTTGGAACAGACAACATAATGACCATCTCTACAGCACTTGAACCACAGCCAATCATGCTCCAACACCTGGACTCACCTGATGGGCACGACAGATGAGGTCAAAGTCGTGTTTGTGGAGGAATTTGGCAACGACCTCTGCGCCGAAGGTGAAGGAAACACCTCTGTCATTCTCGCCCCAGCCCATCGTGTCCTGCAGGGAACAGAGAAAACGTGAGTCTTCCCAGAGCGTGTGGGTGGAAGGATGTGAGACCATGGAACTCGGAAAAGATGGACAGTAGAAATTATGGGTGGCTAATTAGAAGGGCAATACAAGAATATGATACAGAGAAAAGACACACAGATTGGAATATGAACAATGGTAACTAAAAGAAGACAGAGTGTGGTGGTAGGCAGAAACATAAACAGGAGAAAGAAAGATGGAGAATATGACAGAAAAATAAGAGGTTGGAGGGAGGAATACAAAGAAAGACTAATTAAATGTAAGGATGATGTGACAATATGATAGAAAAATAATATAAACAGAGGAATAGGAAGGAGAAAGAATAGATACCTAATGGAAAATAATGTGTGTGAATAAAGGAAAGAAAGATAGAGATAAGATAAACAGATAAAGAAAATACAAATTAAAAAGAATGAATAGCTAGCATACAATGAGTGTGAAAAGTGTAGAAGGACAGTGTGAAAGTGAAAAATAAAGTACACACACACACACACACAAAAAGAGAGAGAGAGAGAGAGAGAGAGAGAGAGAGAGAGAGAGAGAGAGAGAGAGAGAGAGAGAGAGAGAGAGAGAGAGAGAGAGAGAGAGAGAGAGAGAGAGAGAGAGAGAGAGAGAGAGAGAGAGAGAGAGAGAGAGAGAGAGAGAAAGAAAGAAAGAAAGAAAGAAAGCAGAACAAAAGAGAAGCAAGACAAAAGACCAAGACCAAGGCAGGAAACAAAAAACATGTGAAGGGAAGGAAAGTGATAAGACAAGGAGCCACACAGGAAAACAACAAAAGGCCAGAGGGAATGCACAAGAGAAAGACACAATTAAAAGCTAATTCACAGAAGATACAAGAGAATGTGGATGAAAGCACCATAAGTTAAAAGACAGAAATATCTCATGGAAAAAAAGAAACTGATAGAAGGAAATACACAAGACAGACAGACAGACAGTGAGGAAAGTGAATGCCTGGAGGACACATGCCAAAATACATAGACAAGTAAAAAGAGACAACAATGTAATGAGTGTCTGATAGAGAGGATAGGAACAATAATTAATGTCAGATACAGAATGAGGACTGTCAGATAAGAGAGAGAGAGAGAGAGAGAGAGAGAGAGAGAGAGAGAGAGAGAGAGAGAGAGAGAGAGAGAGAGAGAGAGAGAGAGAGAGAGAGAGAGAGAGAGAGAGAGAGAGAGAGAGAGAGAGAGAGAGAGAGAGAGAGAGAGAGAGAGAGAGAGAGAGAGAGAGAGAGAGAGAGTTTTGCATTACTAAGAGTACAACAGCAGCAGCATCATGAGTGGCCTTGGCATTTTGCAATTGATAAAAGCTTTCGCAAATGTAAGTCTGCCTGCCACTTAATAGAGATGAAGGACACACACACACACACACACACACACACACACACACACACACACACACACACACACACAAGCACCACCACCATCACTCACTACAGCAACTTCCTACAAGAGAGGACAAAGAGTAGAGGTTGATGGGCAAGGCTGATGATAATATTAAACTAATGCTGCCTACAGAGAGAGAGAGAGAGAGAGAGAGAGAGAGAGAGAGAGAGAGAGAGAGAGAGAGAGAGAGAGAGAGAGAGAGAGAGAGAGAGAGAGAGAGAGAGAGAGAGAGAGAGAGAGAGAGAGAGAGAGAGAGAGAGAGAGAGAGAGAGAGAGAGAGAGAGAGAGAGACTATCCCTATCAATCAGTGCCCCTTTCCTCACATGTGGCAGTGATAAGAGTGATAGTAGCAGCACAGACAGCAGTGTTCCTAGTGATGCCTACAAGAGATGTTTCCTCCCCAACAGAAGAACACAGTTGCTTGGAACACGACCCTGACTTAAATGGAAGTTGACTTGCAGACAGGACAAGATGCACTGGAGTTGAATCCTGTATAGAACCAGATAGAACTAGACAGGTACATGTGCACACACACACCCACACACACACACACCTACGTTCTATCTCTGACATGAGTTGTAGATAAACTGTGTATAGAACTAGATGGAGCAAGACAGGTACCCCATATAGAACCAGATACAACTAGGCAGGTAAACCCACACACATGTGCACACACACACACAGGAAAGCTTGCCAACACTCACTCAATTTACCTAAATATTTCATGCATGTGTGCACACGCGCATGCACACGCACACACACACACGATCTGAAATGCCAATATGTCACAAACACATGCACATACACACACACAATTTGAAAACAACAACCAACACTTTACCAATCCACAGCAACACCTTACAACCAAACACACACACACACACACACACACACACCAAACCTGAAAACCCTAGAAACCGTAAATGATAAGAAACTGCAACCACTACTTTTACTCTGTCTGTTAGTCACTCTCCAACTCACTACCTACACACCTTGTCTGGGTCTGACCACAGCAAGTCGCACAGCAGGCCCTGGTCTGGCACGTCGGTGGGCCTCATGATGCGTCTGATCTGCTCCATGCTCTGTAGGTCTGGACTCAGCCCACCGTGGCAACAAAAGATCTTCTCGTCCACGATGGCGGCGACTGGTAGGCAGTTGAAGCAGTCGGTGAAGGTTTTCCATAGCTTGATGTTGTACCTTCGCTTACCTGGAGAGAGAGAGAGAGAGAGAGTGTGTTAGATAGGTGTATAAATGTTTTTTTTTTCCTTGCCTGGGGGGGGAGAGAGAGAGAGAGAGAGAGAGAGAGAGAGAGAGAGAGAGAGAGAGAGAGAGAGAGAGAGAGAGAGAGAGAGAGAGAGAGAGAGAGAGAGAGAGAGAGAGAGAGAGAGAGAGAGAGAGAGAGAGAGAGAGAGGTGGGGGGGGGTATTAGATGAGGTGCTGAGGTGAGTGGACAGTTTCTGGAAAGGTGTGGGGGTAAGAACTGTATATGTCTTCCTTTGCTTGAGAGAGAGAGAGAGAGAGAGAGAGAGAGAGAGAGAGAGAGAGAGAGAGAGAGAGAGAGAGAGAGAGAGAGAGAGAGAGAGAGAGAGAGAGAGAGAGAGAGAGAGAGAGAGAGAGAGAATGTTTTAGATGGGGTGCTGAGGTGGGTGGATAGATAGTTTGTGGAAGGATGTGGAGGTAAAGAGGAGTGTTAGTGGAGGTGGGTGGAAAGAGACAGTTTTGCTTTGTTTCAGATGGATGGACGGAAGAGACAGATGGAAAAAATAAATGGTCTAGCTGGAGAAATGAAAGGGGTGGATTGACACAGAGACAGGGCTTGGTAAGAGGAATGGGTGTGTTGGGAGTACAGTTGATGCGGGTGGAGTGGAAGACAAGCATTAACAGAAGGAAGTAGATAGAGTACAACAAGTAAAAAATAATGATAGAGACAATAATATGTAATCGAATGAGTTCCTCCAGCAAACACAGCAAGCCCACAGCACAAGTCAAATGCCACAGAACACAGCACACTTTTTATGTTCCCTGATGCTCACATGACCTTTCACTACAGTATTAAGTGGCCTTTTCTTTATTAAACTTTTGTAAAATTGATAAAACTGATGAGGAAAACACGTAGACTGGATTTGATGGTGGTGGTGGTGATGGTGGTGAAATTCCTCTCATTATCTCCTTTTTTTGTCTATTTGTCTGTCTAATGCAGCACACAGGTAAAGGAGACAGGTAATGAGATGTGTATACCTGAGATAACACACAGGTAGTAGTAGTAGTAGTAGTAGTAGTAGTAGTAGTAGTAGTAGTAGTAGTAGTAGTAGTAGTAGTAGTAATAAGAAAATAACAGTAATCTTATCTCATACAAAAACACACACACACACACACACACACACACACACACACACACACACACACATACACACACACACCTGACAACTATTTCAAAACCACCCTGCAACAAAAACATTTCCTCATTACTTCACTGAAACACTCTGGAATTCTGACACTTTTTTTCTCCCTTCTCAACCTTCTCTGCTCCCCCTGGCATCACTTTGCAAGCGTCCCGCCGGTGCACTGTGAACGCTAACTGATAAAACTGATCGATTCTTTGCGAGACTCTCCTCTTACAGTACAAGGAGACAATGGATTCCTGGATGACAATACTTTTTTTTTTTTAATCTTTTTAGGGAGAGGAGGGAAGAGGGAGAAGGTGATAAAGGAGAGAGGTAAAGAGGTAAACTGTAAACTTATTCACTGTCTACCTGTGTTTTTACGAGAGAGGGAGAAGTGACAGACGGGAGATAAAGAAATAATATGCTCATCATTAAATCTGCTTGTCTATCCTCTCTCATTGTCTTTTTAGGAGACTGGATAAAGAAAGAATGTGCAGGTAAACAGTGTGCTTATGTATGTATGTATGTTTGTCTATCTGTCTGTCTGTCTGTCTATCTACATCCATTCAAGTATTTTCTCATCTTCCTGTCTCTCTGTCTCTTATTCTTGTGGGTGTGGGAGAGAGGAGGGGATGAAGGAGGCAAGTAAAGTGAAAAATAGAGTAGTTATCCATCTCAGTGTCTGTTTCTTCATTTGTCTACTGCAACAAAGCATGATGGGAAGTAAAGAAATAAAACAAATAAAAGAAAGAGAGAAAGAAAGGGTAATTATCCATCTGTCTGTTTCTTTATTTATCTATTATAACAAACCATGAAGGAAAAAATAAATAAAACAAATATATAAATAAAAGAAAGATATAGTTTCAAAAAAGTAAACATCAGTCCTTACTTGTCTACCTGTCTGTCAGTCTGTCTCTTTAAAGGCCACTACTAGCATTTCCAGCCACGCAGTAGTAGTAGTAGTAGTAGTAGTAGTAGTAGTAGTAGTAGTAGTAGTAGTAGTAGTAGTAGTAGTAGTAGTAGTAGTAGTAGTAGTAGTGACCATGTATTGAGAACAGTATGATAAATATAGTGAGAGAGAGAGAGAGAGAGAGAGAGAGAGAGAGAGAGAGAGAGAGAGAGAGAGAGAGAGAGAGAGAGAGAGAGAGAGATATGAGGTGGGGGTTAAGGACAGTGCATTTTGTCAGCTTCCTTCCTTCCTTCCTCTCTCTCTCTCTCTCTCTCTCTCTCTCTCTCTCTCTCTCTCTCTCTCTCTCTCTCTCTCTCTCTCTCTCCAATCCATCACCATCAATAAATATCGGATCACAACTGCCAACATTCAATACTCTCTCTCTCTCTCTCTCTCTCTCTCTCTCTCTCTCTCTCTCTCTCTCTCTCTCTCTCTCTTCCAACATACACGCGATATTTCCGTGGGAGGAGAGAGAGAGAGAGAGAGAGAGAGAGAGAGAGAGAGAGAGAGAGAGAGAGAGAGAGAGAGAGAGAGAGAGAGAGAGAGAGAGAGAGAGAGAGAGAGAGAGAGAGACCTATATATCTGTAATCTCCTGTGTTCAGCCTCCCACACTTTCCATAAAAATAAAGATATAATAAATTCAGTTCATGATAAAATGCTCACACACGTCTCTCTCTCTCTCTCTCTCTCTCTCTCTCTCTCTCTCTCTCTCTCTCTCTCTCTCTCTCTCTCTCTCTCTCTCCATCCATTCATTATTCATTTCATACAAGCACTGAATTTCTATCTCTGCACAGTGCTGGTGAATTAATGTGCAGAAAAACTCATCTTTTACCACCACAACTGTATATAACAACAATTTTCCCTTACAATCTTACTTACACCCGGCAAAAAAAAAAAACCCCATTGAATCTGTTCATGGAGACACAAACCTACACACACACACACACACTTATCTTTATCCTACTCCCAACCAGCCACTCACCCACATACTCATTCACTCCATATAAAGCTAAACACACTAGTATTCATAAAGATGTAGATTGCGTTGATGGAGGGATGGACTGACACACACACACACACACACACACACACACACACACACACACACATACACACCTTATCTACCCTTCTATCTCCCCCATACAATTCCCAACACCTGTACTCACTCAAGGAAACCGTAGACAGCTGACAAAGACAAGGGCACAAAAGATAGTTTACAGACACACACATCCACACACACACGCACAAACACTCAGCCCATCACCCTCACACCCCAACACCAACACTGGGTACTCACACTCATCATAAAAGCCGTAGATTCTGTTGATGGAGGCGCACTCATGGTTGCCTCTGAGCAGGAAAAAGTTCTCTGGATACTTAATCTTGTAAGCCAGCAGCAGACAGATGGTTTCTAGAGACTGCTTGCCACGGTCCACGTAGTCGCCCAGGAACAGGTAATTCGACTCAGGTGGGAATCCTCCATATTCAAATAGTCGTAGCAGATCGTAGTACTGTCCGTGAATGTCTCCTGCGGGTAGATAAATGAAGGGTGGCTGTGAGTCGTTTAGTCATTGGTGGGTTAGGTTTGTAAGGTGGTGGTGCGTGTGTGTGTGTGTTGGTAAATTGGGTTTGTAAGGTGTTGTGTGTGTTGGTAAATTGGGTTTATGAGTAAGGTGGTGTTGTGTGTGTTGGTAAATTGGGTTTGTAAATAAGGTGGTGTTGTGTGTGTTGGTAAATTGGGTTTGTGAGTAAGGTGGTGTTGTGTGTGTTGGTAAATTGGGCTTGTGAGTAAGGTGGTGTTGTGTGTGTTGGTAAATTGGGTTTGTGAGTAAGGTGGTGTTGTGTGTGTTGGTAAATTGGGTTTGTAAATAAGGTGGTGTTGTGTGTGTTGGTAAATTGGGTTTGTAAATAAGGTGGTGGTGTGTCTGTAATTGAATTGGGTTTGTAAGATGGTGGAGTGTGGGTAAGTTAATTGGGTTTGGAAGTAGTGGTGATGAAAAAATATGAAGGCATTCCAGGGTATGTGGAAACAAGGCAATCAGCAAAAAAAATGGAGAAAAAAGTAAAGAAACGAATAAATAAAGAGAAAAATAAAAAGGAAAACTAATAATCCTGAAATTAATTCTTCACAGGTGGGAAATGACATGAAAAAACACTGGAAAAAAATATAAATAAATAAATCAACAAAATAAATCGACAAAATAAACAAACAAACGAACACAGCTCACGATAAAGCAAAAGTGACACAAACTGACGGATGAACCTGATAATGTAGACATGGTGATGATAACTGACAGGAGCCATGATAACCACCACCAACGTATTAGTATTAGTAACACGCACGTCACCACCACCAGGGGATCAACTAATCAGGGGCCACACGGAAAATGATTAGGCGTGGTAATTTGATAAAGACGATGATGATTGATAAAAAAAATAATAAATAAATAAATAAATAAATAAATAAATGATAATAGTAATAATAATACGATGGAAAAAGATTTATTT
>NC_087197.1:4825000-4832500 GCF_035594125.1 Scylla paramamosain
GAAGATCGGCGAATGGAGATAAACATTCCTTACCTTCTAATAATCTGGCGATGATGGAGTCTATGTTAAGCTTATCAGTTTCCGCCATATTTCTAGGTGTTCTAGCTTTCCGTCTACCGGGTTATGGAGCTCGGATGGTGCACTGGGAGGCAGATGATCACGGATTAAACACCACCACTACACTGTCCCGATCCTGGTCAAGATGGCAGCCGTTAATGACGTCATGCCACCAACACTCCTTGCCTATCGCACTCTTCTGAAAATATGGCAATTATATTTTCTCGTGATTTATTTATTACTTTTCTGTGACAATAAATTGTAGGTTTTGTTTTTTTGTGTGTGTTTTTTTTTGTTCAAGATGTTTCCGTATTGTTTATTTTTATTATCTAACATCTGAAAATATGTCCGTTCTGCTTTTTTTTCATGGTTTGTTTTATATTTTTTTGTGTGTGTTCGTGAGTTATAGCTCTCATTTCTGTTCATTTTTTAATCATAAAAAAATAATTTACTTTGGTTTTTTGAGGTTGTCAGTCTCTACCACTTACGAAGCCTGCTGTAATTTATGGTCTAAAGGGTAATTCGTGCATTTCATCTTATCTTCATTGTATTTTAAGCACTATTTTAGCTGTAAATATTAATAATGTACACTATAATCAGTATTTCTTATACATTAACAGGTTTCCTTCCTCCCTTAAACTCTTCTGAAAACGCATAAATAGTGTATAATTCAACTATGTAAATGAAATCAAGATAACTTCACCCTCCATATCCTGCATAAAATTTGAATTCATGCCTAAAGAATCAATGAGGAAGGAAGATAAGCTGATATTTGATGTAGAAATGTGAAGGCTAAAAGTACGGGCGTCAAAGGCCATGCGCGCGCAAATGTCCCAAGCCGCGGGAAATTCAAAACTATTTAAACCCAAACTATGACCAATATACTTCACTGTGTAAAGGATTGTGTATCTTGTTCATAGATACTCTGTGGTAATATTCAGTTAAGGGGTGTGAGGAAGAAAATGCAAAGTTTACTTGGTGATTTTAATCTCTATCTCTCTCTCTCTCTCTCTCTCTATATATATATTCCTCTTTGTATCATGTCTTTCCCTGCCTTTAATAAATAATCTACCTCTTCTTTTGCATATCTTTTAACAATTCTGATTTATTTTTCCTTCTATGCATGTACGTAGCTTTTTTCCCTATCCATTTCCCGTTTCCATTTCCCAATGAACATATCTCTTCTTTCATTAATCTTTCAATAATCTCATTCCTTTTCCCTCCAAGTATATATATTTTTTCTTTCCCATCCTTCTATCTCTCCCTTTCTCTTCCAATCTGTCACTTCTCTAATTCAATCTTCTGGTTAAGAAATACATGCAAGTTAAAATTAATTCCATCCTTCTCTCCCTCCCTGTCTTCCATCCTGTCACTGTTGTCCTTCCCTTGAGCCTTTAGTTAAGCAATACAGTTAGGTACAATTAAAGGTAGCAATAAAAGCCACACACCTTGAACAGACCAAATAATTACTTTTTATTAGGCCTGGAATAATACTGGCTTTTACAATATTTCATTTGTACAAAAGTAGAAAAATATTCCATACATCATAATACTTCTGAGCCTGCTGGAGAAAAGATAACTCCATGATATTATAAGTAATGGATGCTGCATCTTTAAACATGGCATAAAGGGAAATAAATGCACAAAATATTAATCTTTGGAAAAGTTAGGTACAAGTTAAAATGTGCCCTAAAAAATAAAAGGGAAAAAATCTTCATAAAAGAACAATTAAAAAATACAGCATGTGTATGAAGGATGACTGAACAAAACACACCAAGAAACAAAAATAATTAGTAACTCCTTAAATCTTACAACTAAATGTATGAAGATTCTGAATGAAAACAAATTTGAGGGTAAGAACCATTAAACTCCCCTCAATCCTTTTTTCATTAAGCCAACAAATTAGTAAAAGAGAGAGAGAGAGAGAGAGAGAGAGAGAGAGAGAGAGAGAGAGAGAGAGAGAGAGAGAGAGAGAGAGAGAGAGAGAGAGAGAGAGAGAGAGAGAGAGAGAGACAGAGAGAGAGAGAGAGAGAGAAATAAGGAGACATATTATTGTACCATATAACAATAATTATGTATTTCAAATTATCAACCTTTACAAAATAATTAACCAGATAAATCAATTGCTTAAAATAAACATACTTCTTAAGGCACAACTCTCAAGGCACAGAGTGAAAATATAACACTATCTTCACCATCACACATTACTCTCTTCCATAAACTCAACATACAGTTATCATCAGAGAGAGAGAGAGAGAGAGAGAGAGAGAGAGAGAGAGAGAGAGAGAGAGAGAGAGAGAGAGAGAGAGAGAGAGAGAGAGAGAGAGAGAGAGAGAGAGAGAGAGAGAGAGTATAGATGCAAACACTTTTTTTCACACTATTCTGAATGTTGGCAAGTGAAAAGACTACACACACACACACACACACACACACACACACACACACACACACACACACACACACATAGCATTAATTAGCACCAGCAAACACAAAAGTACACTCCCTCTCTCCAAAGTTTCCAGTCTCAACACAGCCTCTGAAAATGACATCTTGCACTTCTCCTCGTTAACGCGACACTCACACAGATGGACAAGGCATTAACCAATACAAATAGACGCCAAAGTAAACTCCACCTCTGTGTTCTCACTAAACCCTCGGAAAATGACATCCTTCCTCTGGTCGGAGATGAAGAAGATGGCGAGGTGACAGGAGGGACAGACGTGTGTTATCACCTCATTGACAGTATTGTAGGAGCAGTAAGTGTGGCAGGTGGGGGTATAGCAGTCTGGGCACTCGCTGGGGTACTCCTGGCTGGGGTACTGCAGGATCAAGAAGCGTCCATCATCCGGTGTTCTGATCACGGTTGAGTTTTTCGTGTGGTGTTCCTTGAGGTAGATTTGGGTGCCCTCTCTGTTTGTCCTTAGCGTGTTGTATGCCTGGTGTTCCATGTAGTGGGTCTGGGTGCCTTCTCTGCGTGTGTTGTGGGTGTGTTCGTTAAGGTGTGTTGGGGAGGGCTCTCTTTTTATGTATGTAGTCATATGCATGTTAGGGTGTGTTTTCAGGAGCTTTCCGGTTTCATCCCTGGTCTCATCTTCTCTCTTGATCTTGATGGGGTGGGTGTGTTCCATGTAGTGGGTCTGGGTGCCTTCTGTGTGTGTGTTGTGGGTGTGTTCATTAGGGTGTGTTGGGGAGGGCTCTCTTTTTATGTATGTAGTCATATGCATGTTAGGGTGTGTTTCCAGGAGCTTTCCAGTTTCATCCCTGGTCTCATGTTCTCTCAGGAATATCTGGGAGCCTCTTCTGTGGGAGACGTCTCTGTTCATGGCCTTGGTCTTGGTGGGGTGGGTGTGTTTTGTGGTGCCATTCTGAGCCTTGGAAGAAATGGAGTGTTTATTGTTTACACTTTTAGTGAGAAAACTTTCCATGCTTTTGTTTCCAGCATGAAAGTCTCTCCTGCTTGTATTTTTAGTTTTCATGGCATTTTTCATTTGTTTTTTGGATGTGTCTTCATTTTCTGTGGGACTTAGGACGTCTTCCTTTACTGCAATTTGAAATTCTTGCTGTTTACAACTGCTATTGCTACTAGTACTTTTTCTTGTTTCTTCCTTCCTCATCTTCTTCCTGCTACTCAAACTGTTACTGCTTGCATTTTCTTCCTCTTCCTTCACACCATAACGGCTTCCTTTTCTTCCTTCCCAAATCAACAATACTGACTCCCCACTGCTATCACCACCTTCCTTTCTTCCTCCTCCTGCTGTAGTACTAGAAGTAACACCAGTAGCAACAGTAGCAGCAGCAGCAGTAGTAGTAGTAGTAGTATTAGTGATATCAGAGATAGTAGCAACATCCACATATCCTCTATCCACCCATTCATCCACCTCATCACCCACATGTTTAACTTCCAGTGGAGCGACATAAGATTTGATCAGCAGAGGGAAACAAATGATACAAACACAATCCTTCTCTCCAGTGCACCTGATCTTATCTCTCTTTGTCTTCACACACTGTGGCTTCTCAGGGTGTCCACTGTCCCTTGTGGTCCCTGTGGCAGCCTGTGTGGGTGTCCTGATGGGTGTCTTGAATGCCGGGTGATCCAAGTCTGCGATAAGTTTTTCAATGAAGCCTTCCATTCTTTTAGGAGAATTGTCATTTATTAAGTAGTGAAGTTCCTGGGCTGTCTTATACCACACTTCCTCTTCCTCAGTCATTCCCCCATTTTTCTTTTCTTCCTCTTGTTTGTTTTTGCCTCTCTCTCCTTTCTTCTTCTTCATTGTTTTGTCTGGTTCTCTATCCTTGTTTGTGTCTTTTTCATCTCTGCTCTTGTTTTTCTTTGGGTTTATTGCCTCCTCCTCCTTTTTCTTCTTTGTTACCTCCTCTTCCTTTTCTCTCTCTGTATAACTGTTCTTTATCTCTTTCTCCTCTGCTGTTTTGGTCTTGTTTTTCTGCTCTTCTGCTGCTGCTATCTCTTCTCTTTTCCTCTTTTTTGCTTCCCTTTCCTCCTCTCTTTCCTTAAACTTGTTCTTTCTCCTCTTCTCTATTTGGTTTTTGTTGCTTCGCTCTCTTTCTTTATCATGTCCATTCCTTTCACCTCTTTCATTCATCTCCCTTTTCTTCTTCTCCACCTTTTCTTTCTCACTCTCCTTCCTCTTCTCTTTGTTCACCTTCATCTCTTTACTCTTCTTTCCTTTCCCAGTCACCCTGTCATTTACCTTTCTTTCTCCAACTCTCCCATGGCTGTCCTTATTTTTATCACTTTCTAACACTATCCCCTCCTTCTCCTCCTCCTTAGAATTTTCAGTCTCCAGGCATAAGTTCTTGAGGCTGTTCACGGTCAGCTGGATCAGCATTCCCTTCTCGTGATGCATGAGATTCGAATCAGCCACTAGTTTGTTTATTATGGAGTTCGCAACATTTTTTTTAGCCTTCAATCTGCTCAGTAACTCTTTCTTAACCCTGTGGCCGGCTCCCTTATCTCTAGCTTGTTTTTCTGAGTGTGTAACTCCACCAGTATCTTGGGAGTCTGTACATGCATATTTTATCATTTGCTTTTTAATATGAGGTGCATTTGGAACCTTCTCTACAGCTGTTTTGTTGAATTGAACTGCATTTCCTTGGGTTGTCACTGGTTCCCTCATCTCTTGCTTGTTTTTCTGAGTGTGTAGCTCCACCAGTATCTCGGGAGTCTCTACATGAATGTTTTATTATTTGCTTTTTAATATGAAGTGTGTTTGGGACCTCCTCTGTTTGTTGAGCTGAGTTGTATTTCCTTGGGTTGTCGCTGGTTCCCTCATCTCTTGCTTGTTTTTCCACGTCTCTAATTCCACTGGTGTCTTGGGAATCTCTATTTGTTTCCTTTATCACTCGTTTTTTTCACTGGAAGGACATTTGGAACCTTCTCTTTAGCTGTTTGTTGAGCTGAGTTGTCTTTTCTTGCACTGTCACTTGTTCCCTCATCTCTCGTCTGTTTATCTCCGTTTGCAGCTTCAGTGGTGCCTTGAGACACTGCATAATTATCTCTTATAGCCTGTTTTTTCATCCTCAGTGGATCATAAACCTTCTTTTCCTTTGTCTGCAGTGTTGGAGGGTTTCCCTCTGATTTATAGATAAACTTGACAGAAGCAATCTTCTCCTTTTGTCCATCTTCACTAGTGTGCTCTGAATTTACAACAGTGTCTCTATTTGGGTTCAGATTCTGTTCCTTCAATGTGAGGGCTTTCAGACCCTTCTTGGGTGACTGCTGCATCTGATTCTCTTTCTCCCAACTCAGCTGCCTCTTCCTGGGCTGCACTTCACTGCTGCCTTCACAAATCACAGCTGCATCACTTTTTGGGTTCACATCCTGCTTGTCTGTACTCTGTTGAATTTCAATGTCTATCTTTTCTTCCTTAATTTTCTCCTTCCCTGAGCTGACATCTTTATTTACACTCTGATCTTCCTTGTGTTTTGTTCCAACATCAATCCTTGCCTTCTTGCTTCCTCGACATTCCAGCGGTGTGTGCGTGCCATGCGACTCCTCAAGCCCAGGCTTGCATTTCTTGTAAGGTGTTTCGTTGATGAACGAAGTGACAACAAGCACGTCATCATTGGCGTCCTGTACCTTTCTGCTATGCACCTCTGAGGAAGCCTTGGTGTTGGTGAGCAAGTTAGCTTTTGTATGATTGGCTGGCAGGTCTGGGCTTGAAACTAGTCTGTCTTCCTGAGTTGCTGCATTGCTGGGCCTGTGTGCCGGGGTGAGGGAGCCTGTATGGGTAGTGATGAATGGTGGCTGAGTCTGTGGCTGTGATGGGTGTTCGTTGCTATAGATATCTGCTGTCTGCTGCTTGATTTCCTTTGTTTAACTCCCCCTGGTCACCACGAGAGGGCCTGGATGAGGTCTGAGGTGCCGCTACTCTGTCTTGTGGTGCCACAGAGGCTGTGGACTTCTGCAGGAGTTCGTACACCAATGAACTGGGATGTGAGGTGGTGTTCTGCTGTGAGGAGGCTGCCTTGTGCTGTGCTTTTGGGCTGTGGGATTGTATTGGCGTGTTCTGCTGTGATAAGGCGGTTTTCTCTTCTGATTTTGAGCTGTGGGGCTGTTTTGAGGCAATGTCTTGCTGTGAGGCTATTTTTTTGGTCTGATTTTGAGTTGTTCTGCAATGTGGAGGCTGCATTGTGCTGTGCTTTTGAGCTGTAGGGTTGTATTGGCATGTTCTGCTGTGATGAGACTGTTTTCTGATCTGATTTTGGGCTCTGGGGTAGTTTCAACACACTGTTTTGCTGTGAAGCTGTATTTTGCTGTGGCACTGGGTCTTGGGCTTGTTTTGTACTGTTCTGCTGTGATGAAGCTGTATTTTGCTGTGCCTTTGAGCTGTGGATCTGTTCTGCGGTACCATTTAGCTGTAAAGCCGTATTTTGCTGTGACACTGGGTCCTGGGCTTGTTTTGTACTGTTCTGCTGTGAGGAGGGTGTAGTTTGCTGTGTGTTTGAGCTGTGGGCCTGTTTTGAAGCACTGCTTTTCCTGTGAGGAGGCTTTAGTTTGCTGTGACACTGGGTCCTGGGCTTGTTTTGTACTGTTCTGCTGTGAGGAGGCTGTATTTTGCTGTGCCTTTGAGCTGTGGGGCAGTTTTGAAGCACTGTTTTCCTGTGAGGAGGCTGTATTTTGCTGTGACACTGGGTCCTGGGCTTGTTTTGTACTGTTCTGCTGTGAGGAGGCTGTATTTTGCTGTGACACTGGGTCCTGGGCTTGTTTTGTACTGTTCTGCTGTGAGGAGGCTGTATTTTGCTGTGACACTGGGTCCTGGGCTTGTTTTGTACTGTTTCTGCTGTGAGGAGGCTGTATTTTGCTGTGACACTGGGTCCTGGGCTTGTTTTGTACTGTTCTGCTGTGAGGAGGCTGTATTTTGCTGTGCCTTTGAGCTGTGGGGCAGTTTTGAGGTACCATTTTGCTGCAAAAAAATATTTTGC
>NC_087197.1:4837500-4847500 GCF_035594125.1 Scylla paramamosain
TTCAGCTCTGTCTGTCAACATCTACCTTTCCTTCTTGCTGGAAGTTTGCCTACATTCAACCTGTTCCTAAAAAGGGTGACCGTTCTAATCCCTCAAACTACTGTCCTTTTGCTTTAATTTCCTGCCTATCTAAAGTTTTTGAATCTATCCTCAACAGGAAGATTCTTAAACATCTATCACTTCACAACCTTCTATCTGATCGCCAGTATGGGTTCCGTCAAGGCTGCTCTACTGGTGATCATCTGGCTTTCCTTACTGAGTCTTGGTCATCCTCTTTTAGAGATTTTGGTGAAACTTTTGCTGTTGCCTTGGACATATCAAAAGCTTTTGATAGAGTCTGGCACAAAGCTTTGATTTCCAAACTACCCTCCTACGGTTTCTATCCTTCTCTCTGTAACTTCATCTCAAGTTTCCTTTCTGACCGTTCTATTGCTGCTGTGGTAGATGGTCACTGTTCTTCTCCTAAATCTATTAACAGTGGTATTCCTCAGGGTTCTGTCCTGTCACCCACTCTCTTCTTATTATTCTTTAATGATCTTCTAAACCAAACTTCTTGTCCTAACCACTCCTACGCTGATGATACCACCCTGCACTTTTCCACGTCTTTTCATAGACGTCCAACCCTTCAGGAGGTAAACATTTCACGCAGGGAAGCCACAGAACGCTTGACTTCTGATCTTTCTAAAATTTCTGATTGGGGCAGAGCAAACTTGGTATTGTTCAATGCCTCAAAAACTCAATTCCTCCATCTATCAACTCAACACAACCTTCCAGACAACTATCCCCTCTTCTTCAATGACACTCAACTGTCCCCCTCTTCTACACTGAACATCCTCGGTCTGTCCTTTACTTATAATCTGAACTGGAAACTTCACATCTCATCTCTAGCTAAAACAGCTTCTATGAAGTTAGGCGTTCTGAGATGTCTCCGCCAGTTTTTCTCACCCACCAGCTGCTAACTCTGTACAAGGGCCTTATCCGTCCATGTATGGAATATGCTTCACATGTCTGGGGGGGTTCCACTCATACTGCTCTTCTAGCCAGGGTGGAATCAAAAGCTTTTCGTCTCATCAACTCATCTCCTCTAACTGACTGTCTTCAGCCTCTCTCTCACCACCTGTCTCCTACTGCTATTTTCATGCTAACTGCTCTTCTGATCTTGCTAACTGCATGCCTCCTCTCCTCCCGTGGCCTCGCTGCACAAGACTTTCTTCTTTCTCTCACCCCTATTCTGTCCACCTCTCTAACGCAAGAGTTAACCAGTATTCTCAATCATTCATCCCTTTCTCTGGTAGACTCTGGAACTCCCTGCCTGCTTCTGTATTTCCACCTTCCTATGACTTGAATTCTTTCAAGAGGGAGGTTTCAAGGAGGTCGCTGATTATTTTCAATTTTTTTAGTCTGAATGTTTTCGATTTTCTACAAAAGTAATCTAAACTGAATGTTTTTGATTCTTGCCAAGAAGTATTATTTTCGACAACCCATTTTATGTTTTTTTGGACTGTTTTCGACACAACTCTTACACATTTAGTGTCCGTTTTGGATTATTTTCGACACAACAATTACCTAGCTATTTACAGTTTGGATTATTTTCGACACATCATTGACCTAAATCAATATTTTTTGGAATATTTTCGACACTTCATTCAGCCATTTTAGACCTTCTTTGATTATTATCTTGTTAGGTTAGGTTAGCTTAGGTTAGGTTAGGTTAGGTTAGGTTAGGTTAGTTTTTATAGTCTTTTGTTTAAGTCTAAACGTGACGTGATGTGACAGTTCATTTTATCCAGTGTCGAAAACATTCAGAATTTACCATTTTTTAGTGTCGAAAACATTCAGTTCAATATTTTTTTACTGTCGGAAACATTCATAGTGAAGTTTATTTAGTTTCGAAAACATTCCAACCAATGTTTTTAATGTGTCGAAAATAATCATGATTGAAAAATATATTGCAGAACCATCGAAAATAATCAGTCTAAGTTGCCAAATCATTGTCGAAAATATTCATTCTTAAACATGTTAGTCTGTCGAAAACGTTCAGACTAAAAAAATCGAAAACAATCAGTCCACCCGTTTCAAGACACTTATTCATCAGTTTTTGACCACTGCTTTAACCCTTTTATGGGACTGGCATTTCAGTGGGCATATTTATTATTGGATTTTTGTTGCCATTGGCCAGTGTCCTTCCTACATAGAAAAAAAAAAAAAAAAAAAAAAAAAAAAAAAACACCTATCTTCAAAATTTAGAGTTAAAATATTCCATTTTCTGTTTCAGTGTTTTTTTGGTTCACTGAGGCTTTATGGCACACTATGGTAAACTAGATATGCTCATAACTTCATCATAGCTGTGTCTGCAAGTGCATGGGGATTGGTCTTTGCCAGCTGAAGAAGCAACATTACACCACCATCACCACCAAGGCTGGCAAGTCAATGAAGAGGAGTGTCCTTGAAAGCAAGAATCTGACAGACCATGTAATTTACAAGTCTTCCTCCTAATATGGCAAGGCAGTCAGTTAAAAGAACAGCAGCAAGAGAGATGAAGAAACACATCTGGGCAAGTTTCATTCATTTCACTGCAAAGGACAACCTGCAAAACAGACTCTGCCCTGATGGTGCTAAGTCATGGTGCTGAGTCAAGAGAGTGGAGGCAAAGAGCGAACAGCCAGTACCACACAGAGGGAAGAGCCTCTATCTCGGCAACATAGAACTGGAGAATCTAGCCCTAATCAAGTCTGTTTATATGGACCTCACCAAACCTGAACTCCTGCAGAGGTGCTTGAAGGGAAAGACCCAGAACCCCAATGAGAGCCTCCACTCAAAAGTGTGACACAAGATCTCCAAGGAAAAGTTCTTTGGCAGCTACAGGGCTATATCAGCAACCCAAGTGACAGTCTTGGACTACAACTTTGGCTACGCTGCAGCAAACTACTTGGTCTCTCTGGGGTTCAGGAGCTCTCCCCACATCCTCAACACACTAGGCAGAAGGGACAACAAAACTAAGAAGATGGGAACAACACCCAGGAATAAGGCAAAGACGAAAACAAGAATGGATGACAGCCAGTACACGTCAGGAGGGTTTTAGACACCTGAGCACCAACCTGGCTACAATGAGTGGGATGGTGTCCCCATCACACTTGCAACTGCAAGTATAAAATATTCTCATGCAAGAGGAGGGCCAGGTGACAAAATACTTTCAAATAGATTTACATGATGAAAAAAAAAAATAATAAAAAATAAATAAATAAAATCAATAAATGAATAATAATATATATATATATATATATATATATATATATATATATATATATATATATATATATATATATATATATATATATATATATATATATAATATTAGTGACCTACTAATGACTTTTTGGGGACACTAAATTTTCAAGGCTGATTTCTCATTAATAAAAAAAAATAAATAAATAAAAATAAATAAAATAAAATAAATAAATAAAAAATAAATAAATAAATAAAAATAAATAAATAAAAACACTCCAGGAAAAGTAATGAACCTACTTCAAAATGGTGTGTTGCACCCAAAACAACAATGAAAGGGCTAAAATCTTATAAAGCTAAATAATTCTAAGTAAAAAAAAAAATAATAAGTATTACTACAAAGAAAAAACAAAAATTTACACCAGACATATTTTGTTTTTTATACATATATATATATATTATGAAGCTATCCAAAAAACTCTTGTGAGAATTTAGTACATGGATCAAGTTTACTAGAGAAACAAGGAAATATATAATACAACTAAAAATAGTAAACTAATGTTGTCTCAAAAATAATTGAAAAAATGACAGATTAAAAGATTAAAAAAACATGCAGAAATTTCTGCTGCTATTGCCTTCAAACCTGGACACAAGCATTGTGATATTTAGCTTGTTGCGTAAACATTTCAGCTCACTATAACAATTTTGACAGAAAGGTGAAAATGCCCCCATTAAGCAATTGTGTGGTGTGCTCCAGTGAGCTCACTCTCTCTCTCTGTATGTGTGTATGTATGAAGGAGTTATGAGAAACATGGTGGATGGGGAGGGACAGGAATGTGGATGTGGAGGGGGAGAGGAAGACAGCAGGCCCAAGGTTCATGTCAAAGGCAGCTCTAGCCAATGAGAGCTGCCATGAAAAAAAAGAAAAATAAACAAAAAATAAATGAATAAATAAATAAATGAATAAATAAATAAATAAATAAATAAATAAATTGAAAATGTTGCTTTTGTTAAAAAACATAGGTAGGAAAGCTGCTGCATCAAGCAGAGAGTCGTCTGTACATATATACACCTTTTTTTATCAATATGATACAAAACTAAATTTTTATGTAATTTTTTTACTCTGCCCCCCCCAAAAAAAAAAAATTTTAACAACCTTGATTTAAGAAGATTATAAGTATTTTAACAGAATCAACTGGAAATTATTAGGGTCTTGAGGTATTTTTTCATAATTCTATTAGTCAGTTTTTGTCGGGGATATTTTCAAACTTTATGACATTTTAACAGACTGTACAGGAGATTATCTGGGCTCTGAGGGATGTTGTTTATAATTGTAGTGATAGTCTAACAAGGTTGGCAATACTTCAACACACTCTGCTGGAAACTATTATGCTTTCAAGACTGTTTCCATGATTCTGGTGGTGGTTCAGTGACACCTTCTGCAGTGTGAATGAAAAAAGAGAAAGCAAAGCATTTCAAAATACCAAACAGTAGTAGCAGTAGTGATATTAATAGTGGTGGTAGTAGTAGTAGTAGTCTCACCATAGGGATGACAATACTAATTCTTCAGCCAGCAGGAGCAGGAGCAGGAGCAGGAGCAGGAACAGTAGCAGGTACAGCAGCAGCAGCAGTGCTAACTAACAACCTGCCTTACTCAGCTACCTGGAAAAAGAGGCATGAATGAGTGTCACAGGAAGAGAAAGGAAGAGTGGTTCAGTTGTAAATATACTGTCAAGGCTCACACCTTCACCCACCCACTACTGCTCGGCACCTAACCTTGTGTCACCCGCCGTCATATGCAACAAACACAACAGCAGGCAACACCTAAGGATAGGTGAATCTTACACTTGTCTTAGGTACAGCTGTGTTTGCTTCAGGTTCACCTGCTGTGTCTGCAGCCACTGCTGTGCCTTCAAACATCATCTTGAGAACCTTTGGGGTCAAAGTCTTCACCTCTCTTTAGGAACTGCCACCACCCACCACACACTTTTTATTCAACACTTAGCTACCATTGACCAGTGCCCCTCTTACATAAAAAGGAATAAATAAAATAATAATAATAATAATAATAATAATAATAATAATAATAACAATAGTAATAATAATGTAGTATTTGTCTTAGGGAGGTGGAGGGGGGGCAAACCTTAGACGTTTTCCCAAAAAATCTACAAAGGCAACTATAGGGGTGTTGACGTGTAGACTTTTCAGTCACCAGGGCCCTTAAGACACATATTTCCCTTAAGGTACTCAGGATAATCACTCCTACACACGGATATGTCTCTCATGCCCTTCTGGTTCGCAAACCACCGAGTCACTAAGAGCAGGCCACAGGTTGTGTCAGAATTATAATGTTTATACCTGCGTGATATGAACTGTCAAACCTGGCAAGATTAACGAGTGTGTGGGGCCGTCCGTATCTCTAATTGATAAGGCATCTGTTAGCGTGTTCAATTTCATTTCTCGTGGTCAACACGCACCCTCTGCTGCCGTCACTCCTGACAACAAAGCAGGTATTGTTCTGGGGGCAGAGATGCTAGGAACGCCACCACTGCCACAGGCGATGCCAGGGGTGGCCTCGCTGGCGTCACTACCATCACTACTACGGCAGGGCAACTATAGGGCAGGGTAAGATAATCTGTACTGAACTCTCTCTCTCTCTCTCTCTCTCTCTCTCTCTCTCTCTCTCTCTCTCTGTCAGCAAGTGCGACTGCTTGATAAGAAACCAACTCGTGCTGACACACACACACACACACACACACAGTAGCAACAGGAAAGCGTGACAAATATAGGAGAGAGAGAGAGAGAGAGAGAGAGAGAGGGGGGTGCGTGGAGTGAGATCAAAGTCAAGGAAGGGACCAATTCACGCCAAACACTAATATTACCTTCTAATATATATATATATATATATATATATATATATATATATATATATATATATATATATATATATATATATATATATATATTGAGATATTGAGATGCTGGTATGTATGTTTACTACTACTACCAATAAACAACGGAATGGCAACACAAAAACAAATACGATTGGTAAACACAAATTTTCACCTACCACACCTCCCTATTGGCGTACATACACACGTACACGTACACATACACACTATATGGACACATGTGCGCCTCCTTCACTCCCAGACACAACACACTCACTGCAAGAAAGGGTCAGGAGACGAGATACATCACACACTCTCCATACAGGGTCTGGATTCGCACTGTTTGTTGTTAGGCTCAGTCGGCAGTCGCTCACGCTGTCTGAACTCTGAAATTCTGAATGTCTGATTCGCTAAGTTATACCACGTGACCAGAGGGAGGGGCATTCGGTGGGCTTGCTAATTCATCTTTCCTGTACAAATAAATAATATATTAAAACTATTACAAAGAAATCCATAAAATTGCTATGTTCATATTTTTTTCCATAAAAGTCCATTTCTATCTCGTTTTATTAGATTCAGGTATTGGTATTGATCGAATATATGGCACACAAAAAAAACATTGTTGAAGTAAAAATTAGCTATTGCAATTCAAAAGCCAAAATATGCTAATCAGCCTTACGTTAAAAACAAGGAGTATCAAAAGGAGACGCTTTCCCGCGCCGTTTCCCGTCCCAGACAAGAGAACCCAGTGGGCGGAGCTTACAGCCACCAGATACACACACCCAAAACATTGCCATCTCACGTGTTGACCTATGGGAATTTACTATTTTTTTTTCTTCTTTCTTCTTCTTCTTCTTCTTCTTCTTCTTCTTCTTACATACTAAACGGAAATACGAAAGAATTGATGGTTTGAGTTACGAAAAGTACATTATAGTTTCATAAATATGTTAAGTAGACCAATAACATTTAAGACTAATAACCACAATATCGAAAGAAATACACCAGACGTTTCCAGGAGAAATGGTAGTAATTTTTTTTTTTATTGTTTATTGCATGACAAGGCAAGAACAGTAAGACGTAAATTCAATCATTAGATACATTTTAAGTGTACAGTGACATGATCTCTCACATAATTCTAAATAAGTGGTCTAAAGCCTAATATCACACACACACACACACACACACACACACACACACAAAGAGAGAGAGAGAGAGAGAGAGAGAGAGAGAGTATACCAAGTAGAATAAATTTTCAGGCCATCTTTCACCTGATACACATTTTATTTCTCATCCATCTATATCCATATGTATATGTACGTATGTATATGTATGTGTGTACATGCATATGTATATGTGGACATGATCTCGTCCACCCATATGTCTGCCCCAAAGACAGCTTCCCACTTCTCACCCAAGCTGAAGAACACTATGATCTGATTTGTATGTATGATTTACCGTCTAAATCCTGGTGGCACGGCACAACACCACTATTGCAGTCTTTTGTGGCCACAGATATGTTGGCTGATCTGAAAGCAATAGCAGAAAACAGGAAATGAGGGGCGGTACGCCAGTGTTTCCCTATACTCAAAAGAAAGAAAGAAAAAATAAATAAATAAATAAACAGCTGATATTACAAAAAGACGCGCCAAAAGATTTCCCTAAAAAAAATGACGGTCATGATGCGCATTATCAACTAAATACTGTTTTAAACGTAACAAAGTGACTAGTGTGTGATTTTTTAACTACATATTTTAGATAAAGGAAAATGGAAGGGGTAAAGGAGATGGGCTTCGTTGGTATTTTAGTTAACCCAGTCTCGCGTTCACTGCAATGCTTTCACATCTCATCTCTCATAGCCCCTTTCTTTTCTAGCTGTAGACCTTATATAAAGTGCATTTATCCTTTATTTTTGTTTATGTTATCTAGCAGAATATATGAAAGAAACCTCTCATCTGCAGGTGGTGGTGGTGGTGGTGGCCGTGTCAATGTTTACAAACAATGGAGCACGTGGCGGAAGAAGAGGCAGGCAAGGAGGGGCAGGCTGTGTTATGCTCCACCTATGATGACCTGCCCGGCCTGCAGCCCTGGGTGGTGGCGCAACTCAAGCAGCTCAGTCAGTAGGCCAATATGGTTTGATTTATAATGGCATCCCCACTCTCTAAAGACGAAAAATAGCATCCTTAGTTTTTACCTCTAAATGTCTGGATAAGGAGTGTTGGAAGCCGAACCAGCTAACGGGTGGTGGGGCAATGCAGGCAGCTCTGTTAGCAGGCCAACATAGATCGGTTACTAAGTACATAGGTACTGTGTAATTAAGAAAAATACCATCCCTAATATTGTCATGATGTGTTTTAGCCTTTCGTAATCTAATTGTTTCTATATATTTATTATTATTATTTTTTTATTTCAGCAGCTCAGTGAGATCAACATAGAGTAATTATTGAGAACAATGGCATTCTATAAGTGAGAAAAATAGCATCTCTAGTTTTCATTTTTAAGTATTGTCATGATAAAGAATTGTAAGCTAATGTAACTAAATGTAATCCTGACTCGACAAATCCTCATATGATTCTGGTATATTATTACATGTGTCTTCAGAAATCCTGCAGCTGACTCCAATCCACAATATTTTCTTCATACAATCTTTACATATAATTGTACTTATGTATAATTATTTTATCTACCACACACTACACCATTCCAAGTTTATCAATCTCTCACTCACTCCTGCACCAGTGTGTCTTTAGAAATCCTGCAGCTGACTCCAATCCACAATACTTTACATAATCTTCACACATAATTATTACACCACACTGTACACCATTCCAGGTTCACCACCAATCCCTCACTCCTGCATTAACCTCTCCCTTCAGAAATCCTGCAGCCAACCCCAATCCAGCAGCACTGCATCCCGCCGGCACTGGAGGGGCGGGATATCATCGGGGCGGCTAAGACGGGCTCGGGAAAAACTCTGGCCTTTGTGATCCCAATCCTGCAGAAGCTGTCTGTTGATCCTTTCGGCATTCACACCCTCGTCCTCACACCCACACGTGAGCTGGCGTTTCAGGTGTGTGTGTGTGTGTGTGTGTGTGTATTTAGCCAGTTGTATTGTACAGGGTTCAAGGTAAAGCTTTTTTATCCTGTCTCCATATCTCTTTTAGTTTGGTCACACTAGCAGCTGTAACCACCTCCTCACTTAAACTATTCCAGAGATCAGTGCTTCAGTATGGGAAATTGTATTTCTTAATATCACTGAGACACTTACTCTTCTTAATCTTTTTGTATGTCCTCTTGTACATTTTATTCCCTCATCCATATGTACCTCCAAAACTTGTCTATCTACCTTTTCCATACTCTATCAACTTGTACAGTGTTATCAAGCCTCCCCTTGTGTGTGTGTGTGTGTGTGTGTGTGTATGTGTGTGTGTGTTTTGATTGAGTTGCTGAGTGTTAGTATGCTGCAGATTGGTGACCAGTTCCGTGGCGTGGGTGGGCCAGTGTCACTGCGGTTGAGTGTGGTGGTGGGCGGCCTGGACATCGTGGGGCAGGGCCGGGAGCTGAGCCACGCCCCTCATGTGGTGGTGGCCACGCCGGGCCGCCTCGCTGACCTCCTGCAGAATTCCCCTGACTTCACCCTTAAGAGGTTATTGTTTATTATTACTGATATGCTTTATTTTTGTTACCTTATGGGATTGGAGTAGGTGCAGGGTAGGGAAGTCTCATTATGAACGGGCAGGGGTAGGCTGGTGTGTGCTGTGGAGCCTTGCTGTGGGTGTGTGTGGCCAGCTGTGGTGTGCCTAAGCTCCTGGGGTGTAGTACTGTGGTCCACAAGATTGTCACTAGGGCCTGACGGGACTGAGAGTGTGAATGTTGTGTGTGAGTGT
>NC_087197.1:4852500-4892500 GCF_035594125.1 Scylla paramamosain
GAAGAAGACACAACAAGAAGCCAAGAAAGAAAGAGAGAAGGTGCTGGAGGAACTGATGAAGGAGGGAGAAAAGAAGAAAAAGATAAAGATAAAGGAAGTAGATGTGAAAGGAAACAAGAGCAGTGCAATAAAGGGAAAGAAGACCGAAGGAATGAAGAAAAAGAAAAAGGGGAAAAAAATATAGCAGATAATATCAATTGATGTCTTGTTGTTATGTGGACGTATGTAACTGTGAAAATAATGAGCCTATATGTTGTGTGTGTATTGGTTTGCACACTCATACATACACACATTTTATACTCATGTTGGACCAAAATTTAGGCAATCGTTGAAAATATAGAGATTGTTGTGGGCAATAAAATATCTATGTATCTGTCTATCTTTCTATATATACTGCAAAGATTATGAATATGCAAGTGGTAAAAACAATTATATTTTAACTTTTTGATCCCCACTTGGTACACCTTTCCCTCATTACCAGTCACTCTGAGACACCTTTACTTGTTCTACAGCCACATCCAATCTTTGAACTGGGGAGAAATTGCAAAATGTATTCTTTTTTATCATTAACGTTCTTATAAATGCTTGTAAAGGCCTCATGCATTGGCTCTGGTGCTGCTAATTGTTGGTGTTGCAGTGAAGGGGTTAAGGGACTGGCATGTGTAGGCCTGGTGGCTTCTTGCAGCTTCCTTATTTTCTTTTGTGTGTGTGAGGTGAGGACACAGGACTGTAGGGAGAGGGTAATGCTATGGCTGACTGATGCTTCTACTCACTGATTAGTTGATGTAATATTGTCTTTTGAAATATGCTATAAACTAATATCGCTTTTCTGATTTACTCTTATTTGGCACATCTTTCTTGAATTTCTAACTACTGCGAGACATCTTTGCTTATTCTGCAGCCACTTTCAGACGTTGCAAAATCTACTTTCATTGCCCTTTTTTTCCTGTAGATGCTTATAAAGATTCTGTATGTTGTCTAAAGTTGTGTGAATTTTGCATGTCGTGGTGAAAGGGTCTTCCTTCTGATGCTGGAATATTCACTGAATGGTTGGTGTAATCCTGGCTTGTTTTGAAGTGTGTGGTTAACTTAAACATATTGATCTTCATATTCTTGTCCTATTTTGAAATGTGTGGCAAACTTTAAAATATTGGTCTTCATATTCTTGTCTTGTTTTGAAATGTGTGGCAAACTTAACAACTTCAAATACTGGTCTTCATATTCTTATTTTGAAATGTGAGGCAAACTTTATCATACTGGTGTACATATTCCTGTATTGTTTTGAAATGTGAGGCAAACTTTAACATACTGGTGTACATATTCCTGTCTTGTTTTGAAATATGAGGCAAACTTAACAAACCAACATACTAGTCAACATATTCCTGTGTGACACTCAACATATAACTCTGAAGTTGTCAGGCACTGCAAACAAAACAAATGATGAATGTTTATTTATTTATTTAAAATAACATCACAGCTTACAAGAAAGAACTGGCAGAGTGGAGAGATGGACGAGACAAATGTGGAGGTGGGAGATGAGGGGGAAGATGTGGAGGAGAGCAGGGAGGTGGAGCAAGGCCTGTATTCTGAAAAGTTTTGTTCTCTCATCAGGAACATTTGCACAGGACACAGTGATAGCTGGTTAGACTGTAAGGTTCTCATGAGTGTTTCTCCCAACTGATGACAGAATTATTGTTGACTGCACTGCACTGCTATGCAAAGGAGAAGGGGAGGTGGAGCAAGGCCTGTATTCTGAAATGTTTTGTTCTCTTGTCAGAAACACTCACACAGGACACAGGTTAGTCAGATTGTAAGGTTCTCATGAGTGTTTCTCCCAACTGATGGCACTGAATTCTTGTTCACTCACTGCTATACAAAGTTTTTTTGTTAGTTTCTCAAGACTGTGTTTCCATATTGATGACACAAAATTCAACTCTCATTGCTACAAACTTTTAATGTTAGGCTCTCACGAGTGTTTTTCTGATGATGGCAAAGAATTCCCACTGACTCACTGCTACACAAACATTCCCATATTGACCAGCAGCCCTTAATGGAGTTATTTAAACATTAATCTTGTAGTCTCTCCTTTTCTCTTTATGTATCCGATCACTTCTTGTCTCACTGTACTCTCAACGTTAAAAGCACAACTGTATCGGCAAAAGGGTTAAACTATTACTAAAATCACAAAAAAATACCCTTGAAAATCTAAAAAAAAAAAAAAAAAACCATGACACAACTCACTTATGTCACTGGAATCATGAACACACTTGAAAACCCACAAGACTTTCAATACAGCTCTTTAAAATATCAGTGGAATCATCAAAACTCCTGAAAACCCACAAAACTTTCAATACAGCTCTTTAAAACATCAATGGAATCAAAACTCCTGAAAACCCACAAAACTTATTGATCAATGCAGCTCTTTAAAATACCAGTGGAATCATGAACACACTCTTGAAGACCCCCATGACAACCACTAGAGCCTGGTGAACACAGCCATAAGACACTAAACACTTGAGAATACAGTCCCAGCAGTGGTTGAGGAGTGCATAGATAAAGGTGGGGATGGTGAGGCAGTGTGGAGGAGTAGGTGGAGTAAGGAATAGGAAAGTGGACAAGAGAGAAGGAAGAATATGTAGCAATAGTTATTTGGACAGATGGTGGGGGAGTAATGAAGGAATATTGGAGAGAGGAAGAGAGTGAGTGTTAAGTGAGATGGATGGGAGTAAGATGAGAAATAGAAATGTTAGTGGTAAGGATAATGAGAGATGAGAAACAGAAGGAAAAAAATAAATTAATAGGAAGAATAAGACAGAAAATAATGAGTGATGATATAGTAGTGGTAGTAGTAGTAGTAATAGTAGTAATAGTCCACCAGCCTAACTTGTTCATTCAAACAGCCACAAAACACACGAGTAAAAACCAATGTGTCTGTCTATCTATCTGTCTATCTGTCCGTCTGTCTTGGTCACAGCAGCAAAAATCTTCACATTCTCTAGTTATTTTTTCTCTCTACCTAAAATTATCATCGTTCCCTCCATGCCATTTTGGACGTTCGGCAAGATTACTCAACTCAACCAATTTATATTTTTGTTAGGACTTTGTTTTCTTCTCTGTTCTGAGGTTAGTTAATGCAATGCTTGACAATATTTACAAGGGTGGAGAGGTGGATGGGTGGATGGCAGGCAGTGGAGAGGTGGACAAGCTGCACTGAGAGAGAGAGAGAGAGAGAGAGAGAGAGAGAGAGAGAGAGAGAGAGAGAGAGAGAGAGAGAGAGAGAGAGAGAGAGAGAGAGAGAGAGAGAGACAGGGAGAGGGAGGAGAGGGGGAGGGAGAGGTAAAGAGCAGAATTTGTCAGTCAAACATTCACTGATTGACTGACTAAGTAACTGAATGACTGACTGACTGACTGACTGACTTGCATATGAGTTACTGACTGATGCACACACACACACACACACACACACACACACACACACACACACACACACACATTCCTACACCAAACTGATTAAAAATGATATGAAAACTTGTAGGAAGAGGAGGAAGAAGAAAAAGAACAGGAGGAAGAAGATGAAGAGGAAGAGGAGGAGGTATCATTTGCTTGCCACCACCACCACCACTACTATCACCACCATCACCACCCATCTCTCCATCATTTGTTTATGTACACAAACACACACACACTCAGAAGTGAGTGTGTGTATCTCATACTTAGAATTATGTAAATCCCGTTAAAGAGAGCAAGAGAGAGAGAGAGAGAGAGAGAGAGAGAGAGAGAGAGAGAGAGAGAGAGAGAGAGAGAGAGAGAGAGAGAGAGAGAGAGAGAGAGAGAGAGAGAGAGAGAGAGAGAGAGAGAGAGAGAGAGAGAGAGAGAGAGAGAGAGAGAGAGAGTTCCTAGCAATCATTAAGTCAGTCGGTTGAAACTAAATCATAAAATCTTTCTTACTTTTTCACACACGCAGGCACACACACACACACACACACACACACACACACACACACACACACACACACACACACGGAAAGAATTATGAGTCTGGACAAAAAGGAAGAGATTTAGAAGAGAACCTTAACAACTACTATTTATAAAGAGGTCAACAGGTCACCTCTGAGGAGTATTTACACTGGAGGAGAAGAGGAAGAGAAGGCAGAGGAGGAGGAGGAAGGAAGGAAAGAAGGAAAGGAAGGAACTAAGCTACACAACCTCCTCTTGAATATAAACACAAGCTAAAGATGACAAGAATGGAAAATTGAGATAGAAAAGCTAAGGAAGGAAAGAGAGAAGAGGAGAGGAGTGGGACAGAGCATCACTATTGACGATGGCGTGAATGATGGCCCACTTGACGCAAAGGAACGGAAAATGAGGTGATAAAGAGGGAGGGCAGAAAGAAGAGGTAGGGAAGAAGAAAAGGAGCATTAGTAAGTGGCACGAATGATAGGTCACTTGATGCACAGAGGGAGAGATGGAGGAAAGGAGAGAAAAGAATAAAAGGTGGTAAAGAGGAAGACAGGAGGAAAGAGAAAGGAGAAAGGTGGGACAGTTGCATCAACAAAGCACTCTTCAATGCAACAAAATGAGAGATAGGGAAGGCAAAATAATGAGGAAGACAGGAAAGAGAAGACAGGAGAAAAGAGACAGAAGCATCAATAACAACGCCGCCAATAATACTCCCTCTGACGCAACAGAATAAAAGACAACAGAGTGGGAGACAGGAAGTGAAAGATAAACAAAGTGAACAACAGGAAGCCAAAAATAAAGAGAAACAAGAAAGAGAAAATATGATAAAAGAGAATCGACAGAATCATCAATAACGATGCCATCAACAACACTCCCTTTGACACAGCAGAATAAGAAACGAGTGAAAAACAGGGAGATAAGAAGCAGTAGGTGGGGAAGAAAGAATGGGAGAGAAGAGAAAAGAGTAGACAGAATCATCAATAACGACACCACCAACAACACCACCACCAGGCCGGCACCCGTCGACGCGCTAGGCCAGGTAGATGAAGACGTTGATGTTCTCGTCGTCTCTCTTCATGTATTTGTGTTCAATGAGCCACTCTAACTGCTCCTTAATTAACTTCTTGCTGGGGAGGAACATATTCTTCAGCATCTCCACCAACTCTGTCTGCAGCTGAGCGTTGGAAATCCTTTTACGCATCTTCAGGATCTTCACTATCGCCTCCTGTAAGGGTGAAGGGAGCAGAGGTGAGGGAACGGAGGTGATGGGTGTGTGTGTGTGTGTGTGTGGTGTGTGGACGAGGGGTGATACGGGTTGGTGGGTGATGAGGAGTGGAGGTGAGGAGAGTGTGTGTGTGTGTGTGTGTGTGTGTGTGTGTGTGTGTGTGTGTGTGTGTGCGTGTGTGTGTGTGTATGTGTGACTGTGAGGCTGTGATAGGTGAGGTGAGGGATTTAGGCATATTTAATGACTGTGATAAGGATGAGAGGTGACTGAGATTGTGAGCAGGATAAAGGAGGTGAGGTGAGGGAGCTGTGTATGTTTAATGGTTGTGGGAGGGGTGAGAGGCATGAGGTGTGGAAATGATGGTGAGGTGAGGGGTGAAAGAGGCTATCTATGATGATTGTGGGATTGTGAGAGGAGTGAGGTGAAGTTATCCATACAGGGTGTAACACAAGTTTCTGCGGATACTGCTAGAGATGAAAGTACAAGTTATTCTCAGTGGAAAATGTTCTATATGCATTCTGAGGCAGTGTTTAGCCATGCTGTATAAGGAATTGACTACCCTAACACCTTCATCTGGTCAACTCCAAGCGTCTATACAAGGGGCAGACTGTATAAGGGATTGAACACCTTCTGATACCCTTCTTTATCTGGACACACAATATTCTAAGGTACACAATTCCTTTTACCCAATTTTCCAGGCATCTACACTACAAGGAGTGGGCTGTACAAGGGATTGAACACCCTCTGACACCCTTCCTTAATTGAACACACAATATTCTAAGCTAAGTGACTCCTTATGGCCAACTTCAGACATGTATACAAGGGGCAAGTTGTATAAGGAACTGAACACCTTCTGACACCCTTCCTTGCTTGAACACACAATATTCTAAGCTATGTGACTCCTTCTTATGGCCAACTTCAGGCGTCTATACTACAAGGCAAGCTGTATAAGGAACTGAACACCCTCTGACAGCCTTCCTTACCTGAGTCCGCAGTATCCTAAGCTGCACGATGCCCTCATTGTCCTCCTCCTTGCTCTTCTCTGTGCTAAGCTGCAGGCGTCCAATCAGGTTGACTTTTCCTCTCTTCTGTGGCTTTCCATTCTTGCTGTTGGGAGGGAGAGAGGAAGAGGGAGTGAGGGTGTAATAATGACAGTAAATGGCGTGTTGATATGGCAGTTGTTATGCCAAAAATATACACTGGGTTTCAGGGAAGACTTAACACAAGAAAGAAGTGTGTGTGTGTGTGTGTGTGTGTGTGTGTGTGTGTGTGTGTGTGTGTGTGTGTGTGTGTGTGTGTGTGTGTGTGTGTGTGTGTGTGTTAATCTAGAGAAAGGAACTAACTGGTAAAGTGCAAGTGAGTGTGAGGGCATGTGTGAGTGAGAGAGTGTAAGTGTGTGGGGTGAGTGAGTGAGGGTGTAAGTGAGGAAAAAATGAATAAAAAAAAATAGAAACACACTAAGAGAATAAGATCAAAACCAAGTAAAATCATAAAAAAATGAATGAATAAATAAATAAACAAATAAATAAATAAATAAATAAATAAATAAATAAAAAATAAATAAATATACAGAACCAATAACAAAGTATAAACACTGAAAAAAAAAAAAAAAAAAAAAAAAAAAAACAGAGAGACAAAGAGACAGAAACAGAGAGAGGCAACACAATACTCACATAGGGGCAAATTCCTGGTTGACCCAAAAGAGAGTATTTTCGGTGAACTCTTTAGGCGACGTGACCTCCACTGACATGCTGAGGACCTGTCGCTTCATCTTGGGGAAGGCCACCAGCGACTGTGTGGGGGGAGGGGCATTACTTGAGGCACAGGGAGGTGGATATATAAGGATAGATAGATAAGTTAGTGATTGAAAGCAAGAGAGGTGGAGAGAGAGGAGGATTACTGGACAGACAGACAGACAGACAGACAGGTGATGCTACTGATAAGAAGCAAGACATGAGGGATAAGAATAGAATAGAACAGAATAGAATAGAATAGAAGGAAGGGCATGAGGAAGAAGAGAATAAGCATGATGAGCAAAGGAAGGAAGGAAGGAAGGAAGGAAGGAAGGAAGGAAGGAAGGAAGGAAGGAAGGAAGGAAGGAAGGAAGGAAGGAAGGAAGGAAGGACATGAAGAAGAGAATGAACAAGATAAGCAAAAGAAGGGAGAGAATAAGTATAAATAAAGGAAGGAAGGAAGGAAGGAAGGAAGGAAGGAAGGAAGGAAGGAAGGAAGGAAGGAAGGAAGGAAGGAAGGAAGGAAGGAAGGGAGATAGGCAATGTTTAAAAAAGAAGGAAGGATGGTGTTTCTTTTTCTTCCCTTCCTTCTTTCTTCCCCCTTTATGTTTCTTTCTCCTTCTATTCATTCTTAACAGTTCCATTTTCTTCCCTAGCCTACCAGTTCCTTCTTTCCTTTCTCACCCTTTACTTCTTCTACTCCCTTTTGTTTTCCTTTCTCTTCTTTAACTGTTCAACATCTATTCCTTTCTTCTTCTCTTCCCTTTGTTTCCTATCCTATCCTTTACTGCCCAGCATCTCTTCTACTCTCTTCTTATGTCTTTTCCTTCTCTTCATTCTCTACTACCTCTTTTCCTTCCTTCTCCATTCCCTTTCTGTCTTTTCCCATCAATTACTGTCACTTTTTTCAACCCTACCCTGTCTCTACCCCTCACAAACATCCCATCATTAATTGCCTGTTCTATCAGTCTTACCCCAATCCCTGACACACACACACACACACACACACACACACACACACACACACACACACACACACAAACGCACACACTTACCCACAGCGTACGCCTCAGCTCCGGGTCTGGCAGCTCAGTGGCAAGACGCAGGTTGTCGAAGGATATCTTGTCGTGGGGCCGCTGGTTCCACGCAAACATGACGGCCATTTGAAAGGTGGTGACATCCAAGTCAAACCGCCCCACGTTGTTTGTAAAGGTGATCTGTGGGTGGTGGTGGTGTTAGTGGTGGTGGTGGTGTGTGAGAATAAATGAATAAAACTACAAAAACACAAAGAGAATAAGATCAAAACAAAAAAATCATAGGAAAAAAGAAAGAAGACAACAAAAAGGTGGTGGTGGTTGTTGTTTTGTGTGTTTATTTGTGGTGTAACACAGGCACTGGCCAAGGACAACAAAAAAGAGACATGACAAAAGTAAGAAACAGAAAAAAAGTAAGGAAAAGATACAGAAAGCAACAAAACACACACACACACACACACACACACACACACACACACACACACACACACACACACACACACACACACTGAGAAAAAAAAAAGGAAAGAAACGAAAGATATGCACAAGAAACTGACACAGAAAAGAACAACAACAACAACAACAACAACAACAACAACAACAACACACACACACACACACACACACACACACACATACTGAGAAAAAAAGGAAAGAAATGAAAGATATGCACAAGAAACTGACACAGAAAAGAACAACAACAACAACAACAACAACAACAACACACACACACACACACACACACACACACACACACACACACACACACACACACACACACACATACAACCTCCACCCCTTCCCCAGAACAAACAAACAATCCCAAACCCTCACACAGCACACATACCACACGCACTCAAAATACACACAACTAACCACACACTCCAACCAATCCAACACAGGCGTCTCCCAGTCTCTCACCGTGCCGTTGGACATATGATGGTGCCACTGGAGTTTTCTGCCAGAGTGTTTCTTGCGGTAGAAGTCCTCCACCTCTGGAATGAAGTCCTCAAGCTCCATTGGTAGACTGACGGCCACCCTGTCACTGCCCCTCGCCCACGCTCCAGCATTGAGGATCTTGATATTGAGGTTGTCTGCAGATGTGGGAGGGAATCAGAGGTGCTGGGAGGGTGTGGGAGAGAGTTTGGGTTTTTGGTGGCTTGTCTGTGGCTGTGGAAGAGTGCCTGTGTCTGTGGGGAGTGAGTGAAGGGTGTTGGGAGAGTGTCTGTGGCTGTGCAAGTGAGTGGAGGGTGTTGGGAGGGTGTCTGTGGCTGTGAGGAGTGAGTTAAAGAGCAGTGGATGGTTGGGAGTGTCAGTGAGTGTTTCTGAAGGTTGTCTGTGTGTGTGGGAGTCAGGGATGTTGGAAGCTTGTTTGTGGGTGCTGGAGTGAGTGAGTGGAGTGAGGGGATGTTGGGAGACCATTTGTGGGTGTGGAATGGAGTTACAAGTGGTTTGAGAAGGTTTGTTAGTGTGGGATGGAGTTAGAGGAGGTTAGGGGAGTTGTCTGTGGATCTGTGGGTGCAGGAGACAGTCAGGAGGTGTTGGGAGGTTGTGGGAGTGAGGTAGGGAGTGTTACAGAGACTGGGAGTAAGGTAGAGAGTGTTATGGAGGCAGTGAAGCTGTATCAGGGAGTTACCGTGGGTTAGAGAATGTCTGTTAATGTAAAAAGTTAATCCATTTGTGCAGGAATGAGTGTGTGAATGTTGGTGTGGGAGGGAGTTAAGGACTGCTGGAAGGTACACACACACACACACACACACACACACACACACACACACACACACACACACACACACCTGCCACACTGGACTTGGTAGTGGTGCGAATGGTCTCCTTAAACTGCTGGTTGAGGTCCTCTGACACTTTGATATCCTGAAACATTCGCGCCAGCTTGTTCACGTAATCTGCTGGCATGCCCACCTCTCGCAGCCTGGAGAGAGAGAGAGAGAGAGAGAGAGAGAGAGAGAGAGAGAGAGAGAGAGAGAGAGAGAGAGAGAGAGAGAGAGAGAGAGAGAGAGAGAGAGAGAGAGAGAGAGAGAGAGAGAGAGAGAGAGAGAGAGAGAGAGAGAGAGAGAGAGAGAGAGAGAGAGAGAGAGAGAGAGAGAGAGAGAGAGAGAATTAGGAGGTGGTATTGTTCAGCACTTTATTTTTTTGTCATGACAGTTTTCAAAAGCCACAGCAATAACTAATTATGTTCCCATGAGTGTTTTTTTCCCACTGGTGGCGCTGGTCTTGTCAGGCCTACACGTGGCTGTCCCTGTACCAAACTTACCTGCCTGTTTCCACCTGTCATTCCCATCCATAAGTACATCTAGTCTTTTAAACCTCCATGATGAGTCAACACTAACAAGCTGACTACTGAGTCTATTCCATTCATTCACTACCTAAGAACCAATTCCTTCCTAACTCTTTTTCAACCTTTGACTCATTACCTTATGTTCTACCCTGACTAGTGACCCTGAGAATTTTGCTTGTTATATCCCCAACCTAAGGTTCTTCTATCATCTGTTTATCAACCACAAGAACCAATTCCTTCCTATCTCTTTCTTAAACCTTTCTCAAGCTTGGAACCACTAATCCTTGTTCTATCTTGACTACTGACCCTGAGAATTTTGTTTACATCACCCCTGTTACATCCCCTAACCTAACTTAACTTAACCTAACTTAATCTAACTTAACTTAATCTAACTTAACTTAACCTAACCATAACCTAACTTAACCTAACCGAACTTAACTTAATCTAAAACCCTAATAACTTCATCTGCATCCCATCAAGTTTAACACTTTCTACCATCTCTACTACTACTACAGCACCTACCATTCCACCATGTTCTCCTCCTTCTCCGAGTCGGCTGAGGTGTCCAGGATGAGGCGACGCGTGAGGTGGGCCTTGTGGTACCTCATGAACACATCCTTGTTGCTCACGTACTTCAGGACCAGAAGCTGTGAGAGAGAGAGAGAGAGAGAGAGAGAGAGAGAGAGAGAGAGAGAGAGAGAGAGAGAGAGAGAGAGAGAGAGAGAGAGAGAGAGAGAGAGAGAGAGAGAGAGAGAGAGAGAGAGAGAGAGAGAGAGAGAGAGAGAGAGAGAGAGAGAGAGAGAGAGAGTTATTCTATTATTTTGTCTCTCTAATATCCTTTCTTCTTCCACTAGGGAGTGTCAGGGCTAAGTGTGTGTGTGTGTGTGTGTGTGTGTGTGTGTGTGTGTGTGTGTGTGTGTGTGTGTGTGTGTGTGTGTGTGTGTGTGTGTGTGGATGGATAAATTATTCCTCCCTCCATCTTTATCCTTTTAATCTTTGAATTGTAACTAGCATCTCAGTGGGCCTTTTATTCACTAATTATCACCCTTGGCCAATGCCCCTCTTACATAATAAATAGATAAATAACAATAATAACAATAATAACAATAATAATAATAATAATAATAATAATAATAATAATAATAATAATAATAATAATAATAATAATAACTCACCACATCTTTCAACTTGCTCTCAATTTCATCCGCAGTCAATTTCTTGCTGAGTGGCGTTTTCCTCAGCAGCATGTCACAATAGTTGGCCAGCAGCTCAGGACACTTGGATTCTGGCTGAGTCTTGTTGCCTATTCCTTTCTGCAGTGTGAGGGAGAGTGGGTCAGCTTTGGCTTGGGTCTGGTGTGGTTAAGTTTGAGGTGTGTTTGGTCTGGTCTGGTTTGGTTGTGTTAGATAAAGTTGGTGGTGTGTTTGGTCTGGTTTGGTTAAGTTTAGTAAAATTGGAAGCGCGTTTGGTTTGGTTTGGTTTAGGTTAGTAAAGTTGGTGGTGTGTTTAGTTTGGTTTGGTTAGGTTAAGTTGATGTGTTTGGTCTGGTTTTGTTTTGTTTTGTTTGGTGCTGTGAAGTAAAGATGTTGCTGGTGTCTTTGTGTGTTGTGGCAGAGGTGTGTTAGTCAGATTTGGTTTGGTTTGGTTAAGTAAAGTTGTTGTTCATAAAACTCACTAGAATCTTCAAAACCCAATATAGCTTTCATCAGAGGCTGTTAAACCACTGCCAACTTCAAACAACCATTCAAATTATAACTTGAAAACCCTAATAACTTCATCCATACCCTTTCAAAACCCTAAGACCCCATAAAACTCACTAAAACCACAAAACCTTAAAAACACAACTACCATTACACTGCGTTAAGCTTCCACTAACTTATGACTTGAAAACCCTAATAACATCTACACCCCGTCAAACTACCACAACTACAACTACAACAACTTACCGTCTTACTGGGCAGCTCCAACTTAAAGACCTGAGTATCGTTGACCACCTGTTTGTACGCCTTGTCCCTGGCCGTGAGGAAGTGAGGGTCTTCGTCAAACGCCTCGCTCACCAGACGACTGAAGCGCTGGAACAGGTCAAGCAGTTTCTCCACGTACTGCTCTGAGTCCTGGGAGAGAGAGAGAGTGTGAGAAAGTGTGGTGGTTGAGGTAATGTGTGAAGGTGTGAGGACATTCAATGGTGGTGTTTAAATGCTTTGTTCCTTCACCTACACTGTTTTCAGAGACTGCACAGATTATTAGTTGGGTTCTCAAAGATGTAAAGTCCTTGTTAAACTATTGCTTTATCTATCTATCTATATACCAGGCTGGTAATCCCACATGGGGCAGCTCAGAAAAGGCACCACACTCTCACACTCATTCACACTCTCAGCCCCATTGGCCCCTGATGGGAAAGGAACAGTGTTGTGGACCACCGTACTACACCCCCACGAGCTTAGGTACACCACATCTGGCCACACAAACCCACAGCAAGGCCCCACAGCATACTACCCCTACCCCTTCATACTACTCCAATCCTGAGATCACAGCAGATGCAGGATATATCCACAGCAAGGCTCCACAGCACACACTGGCCAATCCCTGCCCCTTCATAATGACACTGTTCCCTACCTCACACTTACTCCAATCCTAAGACCGCAGCAGATACAGGGTTCTTCCTGTGGAGTGCCCCACACCTTAACCAGGTCCACATACCAATGGGCAGCACCAGCCACACTCTCAACTGCCCCCTGCACCCACCACTGCTGCTCCCCATTCACCTCCGTCACACACACAGCCACTCTTGCTAGGTGCAGTCATTCCCTCTCATTCCCTTCATCTACTTCAGGACTTCCTCTTATCTTGTGGAAATAAATAAGTGAGGAATGATTTAAGGTTGTGGAAATAAATAAATGAGGAGTAATCTTAAGCTTGTAGAGATAAATAAATGAGTAATCTAAGCTTGAGGAAATAAATAAATGAGGCGTAATCTAAGCTTGAGGAAATAAATAAATGGGGAGTAATCTAAGCTTGTGGAAATAAATAAGCAAAGAATAACAATGCTGTGACTCCTGACCACCATCACCACCACCACCACCACCACCAGCATCACCTGAGTTATGGTGTCTGCAGCAGCCACCATGTCCGCCAGGCCGGCCGACACAATGTGCTCCTCCATGGCATCAAGCATTGGCTGGATCCCGTCTGGCACGCGGCTCATCAACTTAAACATCAACTTCAACTCTGCGGAGAAATGAAGCTTTGTTATTATGTATTATTATTATTATTATTATTATTATTATTATTATTATTATTGTTGTTGTTGTTGTTGTTGTTGTTACCTTGGTTTGTTTTGTATTACTATTACTACTGTTACTATTGCTGCTACACTTGCATCTATATATTGTATCTTATTATTTCATTTTCTATTTTCTACTATCATGTTAAGTAAAAAAAAAAACTGTCCATCTATTTATTGTTACCTTATCATTAGTGTTTTAGTTTGTATTACTACTACTACTACTACTACTACTACTACTACTACTACTACTACTACTCTCATTTATCTATTTTATCAATCAATGCATCTATGTATTTACTATCTTATCATTTTACTTTCTACCATTCCCTTCAGTAAAAACTATCTATCTCTTTATCTGTCTATCATTCCCTCAAGTGAGCCTATATCTACTTATCTATCTATTAACCTATCTTATCATTCACTAATCTCCATCCCACACATCCTCTAATCTACATCTACATCTACTGTCAGTGCATTCACTCCCAGCCAGTACGAAAGATCCTCTCATCTCTTACTGTCTGTCTCGTTATTCTTGATCATCTGCGGACACTCGGCAAGGATAGTGTCCCGAAAGGTGGTGACCAGAACCTCCACGCAACACTCGTTTAGCTGCAGAAGGCCCAGGAGGAGCAGGAGCAGGGGAAAAGTTAGATTAGTACCAGATTGCTGGGACTGTACTCTCACATGTTGTATTCTTAAAAGCTTCTGGTCTCTATCCTGTCCACTTTTACAAGGCTCTGGTGGCAGTTGTTGGGGTTTTCAAGGGTGTTTTCATGGTTCCAGTGACAGTTTAGCAGGGTTCAGTGAAAGTAATTGGGGTTTTCAATATTTTGTGTGTGTGTGTGTGTGTGTGTGTGTGTGTGTGTGTGTGTGTGTGTGTGTGTGTGTGTGTGTGTGTGTGTGTGTGTGTGTGTGTGTGTGTGTGTGTGTGTGTGTGTGTGTGTGTGTGTGTGTGTGATTCCAGTGACAGTTTAGCAGGGTTCAGTGAAAGTAATTGGGGTTTTCAAATTTTTTTTTCTTTTTTTTTTTTTTGTGTGTGTGTGTGTGATTCCAGTAACAATTTTGCAGGGTTCAGTTGAAGTTATTGTGGTCTTCAAGGGTGTTTTCATGATTCTAGTGATAGTTTACCACCACAAACACATTCCTAAACCATCACCACAACCATCACCACCACAAACAGTCTTAAACTCCTCACCATCACCACCACCACAACAAAGTCTTAACCCCATCACTGCAACACCAAACAATTAGTGATACTTTACCACCACAAACACTTTTAAATCATCACCACAACTATCACCACCACAAACAATCTTAAACCCCTCACCACCACCACAACAAAGTCTTAACCCCATCACTGCAACACCAAACAATCAGCAGCACCTGAAGTAATGTGTGAAGTCTTTATAAGCATCTAAAAGAAAATAAGTGACAAAAAAAGAATACATTTTTGCAATTTCCTCCCAGCTCAGTGATTGGATGTGGCTGCAGAACAAGTCAAGCTGTGTCCGAGTGATTGGTAACGAGAGAAAGGGGAGCCAAGTGGAAGCTAAGAGAGTTAAACAGTCAACACCACCACTCAAACACTTTTAAAACACCAGCCAAATCCTTTTAACACCACCCAAACTCTTTAAAACACCCTCCAAATCCTTTTAACACCACCCAAACCCTTTATAACACCAGCCAAACCCTTTATAACACCAGCCAAACCCTTTTAACACCAGCCAAACCCTTTATAACACCAGCCAAATCCTTTATAACACCAGCCAAACCCTTTTAACACCACCTAAACCCTTTATAACACCAGCCAAACCCTTTTAACACCACCCAAACCCTTTTTAACACCACCCAAACCCTTTTAACACCATCCAAACCCTTTTAACACCAGCCAAACCCTTTTAACACCAGCCAAATCCTTTATAACACCAGCCAAACCCTTTTAACACCAGCCAAACCCTTTATAACACCACCCAAACCCTTTAACACCAGCCAAACCCTTTTAACACCACCCAAACCCTTTTAACACCACCCAAACCCTTAATAACACCAGCCAAACCACCAGCACCAGCACCACCATGTCTTACGTTCTGCAGGGAGCCACTGAAGGACTCCAGGTACTTCTCCCCCCTCTGCTCCTCCTCCCTCAGCTTCATCTCTGCGTACTTCATGTAGTTTTGCACGCCGTTTGCTTCAAGATACTGTGGTGCCTTGACGCGGTAGAATGCCTTAGTTGCTTCTATGTACGCCTGTGGGTAGGGGATGTGGTGAGGCATGGGTGGAGGGTGCAGTGAATCAGAACATAACATAAGGGAAGAGGTATGATAGAACAGATAGTTGTTATTGTTATTCCTTGTTTGTTTATTGATTGGTTTTAATTTTTCTTGGTCTACCTTCTTCTCTTCATCCTCCTTTCTTTCTCTTCTTCTTCCTCCTGCTGCTCCTCCTATTCCTCTTCCCCCTCCTCTTACTCCCTGTCTTGTCCTTCCCTCTCTTCTTCCTCTTCCTCTTCATGCCCCTCCTACTGTTCCTTCTATTCCTCCTTCTCTTTTTCCTACTCCTACTCATTGTCCTGTCCTTCCTTCTCTTCTTCCTTTTTCTCTTGCTCCTTCTCCTCCTACTGTTCCTCCTATTCCTCCGCCTCTTTTTCCTACTCATCCTCCTCATTCTCTTCTTCCTCCTGCTTTTTTTTTCCTACTCCTTGTCCTCCTCCAGTTCCTCCTATTCCTCTTTTTCTTTTTCCTCCTCCCTGTACCTCCTACTCTTCTTCCTCTTCCTCCTGCTGCTCCTCCTCCTCCTGTCCCTCCTTGTCCTCCTCCTCCTGTCCCTCCTATTCCTCCTCCTTTTTCTCTCTTTTTTTTTTTTTTTATGTAGGAGTGACACTGGCCAAGGGCAACAAAAATCCAATAAAAAAAAAATTCCCACTGAAATGCCAGTTCTGCCGTTCATCCTCCTCTTGTCCCTCTTCCTGATCCTCCTCCTATTCCTCTTTCTCTTTTTCCTCTTGTCCCTCCTATTCCTCCTCCTGTACCTCACCCTCCTCCTCCTCCTCCTCCTGCCACATACCTTCTCAAAATTCTCAGTATAGATTTGCAGTTTGTCGCCTGAGTTTGATGACAGGTTGACGTAAGACTCCCTGACACCAATGACAAGCTGGGAATCGAAAGCCTCTCCGTTCCTTTCCGCATGCACCAACTTCATCGCTGAGTCCTGGAGACGCTGCTTGATGTTACTGAAGATTGACGCGTTCCAGCTGTCCAACATCAACTGTGCGGGAGGGTTATGGGATTAGATGCTGTTTAAAAGGGCCTGGATGGTGTTATATAGTTTGAGTGGTGTTATAAAGGTTTAAGTGGTTTAGAAAGGGTTTGGGTGGTGTTAAAAGGTTTGGATGGTGTTAAAATGGGTCTGAGTGGTGTTAAAATGGGTTTGAGTGGTGTTAAAAGATTTTGCTTGGTGCTTGAAAGGGTTTGGGTTGTGTTAAAAGGTTTGGGTGGTATTTGAAGGGTTTTGATCAGAAAAGATTGATAGAAAAGAAATGATCAGCCTAAAAAGGATTCATCAAAATATTAGAGGCTAAGATGCTGTTAAAAGTGATTGGATTTTACAAGAAATGACTGGACAGCACTGAAAAAGGGATTAGACAAGACTGGAAGTGATAGAAAGGGACTGACATGGTGGAGAAGAGGATAAAAAAAAGGAATTGAATATTTTTACATGGAATTTGATGTCAGTACAATAACTATTTCTACTCCCTGTCTTTTACTCATCTTTCATTTATAATTCCTTCTCCTAATTCTTCTTTCCTTCCTTTATCTACCATTTGCTTCTTTCCACTCTCTATCTCCTTACAACCCTCCACCACCTGTCATTCTCCACCTCTCTCCGGCTCACCTTCCTCACAATGGCGTCGTCGTTCTGCACCTTCTTAGACACAGAGGTGGTGGTTTTGCCTGCCAGGGCGGACTCTAGCTGGTTGAAGGGCAGAGGCAGGTAGCTACACTGCTGGAAGAACTTTCGCCACTCAGTGATGTACGCCTTCAGCAGCGCCTGGTTCTCGTGCTGGTCCAGGACTCTCTGAAGGGAGGAGGCACATGCAGGAGTATTTATAGCTGTCACTGTTGTATGTGTGGAGAAATTATTGTACTTCTGTTATGGTTTGATAATAATGATAAAAAAGAAAAAAAAAGGCATGAGAATGTGGTTTTCATGGAAGGCTGCTCTGTCATACATGTCAGAAAATTGTTGTACTTCTGTTATGGTTTGATAATAATGATAAAAAGGGAAAAAAGGGATGAGAATGTGGTTTTAACAGAAGGCTGTTCTGTTGTACATGTGGGGAATTTGTTGTACTTCTGTTATGGTTTGATATTAATGATAAAACAAGGAAAAAAAGAGATGTGAATGTGGTCTTTTATAGGAGGTCTCTGTTGTACATGTGGAGAAATTGTTGTACTTCTGTTATGGTTTGATATTAATAATGGTGATAATTATAAAAAAGGGAAAAAAGGACAAAAAATTAGATAAATGTATGAAAAGATTAATTAGTATATAAGGAAACAAGAGAAAAAGAGAAGTACATCCATATCTCTCTCTCTCTCTCTCTCTCTCTCTCTCTCTCTCTCTCTCTCTCTCTCTCTCTCTCTCTCTCTCTCTCTCTCTCTCTCTCTCTCTCTCTCTCTCAAAAGAAAGACAAATACATCCACATCTCTCTCTCTCTCTCTCTCTCAGTCACTCACCGCCTGTGCATGGGAGATGAAGTCCAAGATGTCATCCTGCAGGGCCTTCTGTACCTTGGGCGGCCCCTTTTCGTCCCACAGACACACCTTGTGGACGGCCCAGAACAGGTCCTGCCACTCCGACCGGCTCACACACTCCTGCCGCAGCAACTTGAGAACTGTAGGGCGCATGGTGGGCCATTTCTCCTCGAAGGTCACTGTGCCTTTGTCCTGAGGGGGAGGGAGAGGAGGAGGGTGTGGTGAAGACAGTAATACTTTCAAACACTCCTATGATACACCACTACTGCTTTCAAAAGGCTAGAGTTAAAGTTGTATATATTTTAAGGGTGTTTTATTTTAAGGTTCTGGGGATAAATTAAAAAGATTTCTACATTATTCAAGAGAGAAACAGTCTTAAAAACTTAATTAAACATCTCTCTGGTCTTTGAAAATTGTTATAGTGAAGTTGTGCGGGTTTTGAAGTGTGTTTTTAAGGTTCTAGTGAAAGATTAACAAGATTTCTACAATATGAACAGGAGAAACACTCTTGAAAACTTGGCTGATCATCTCTGTGGCCTTGGAAAACAGTGGTGGTGAGGGGGTTGGCTGCTGCTAAATGGGGTTGAATTATAATTGTGTGGGGCTGAAGAAAGAATTTAAAAGGATTAGAATGGATCGAAAACAACTACAATGAAGTGGAAAGAAAAAAAAAAAAAAAAAAAAAACGACAAGATCTGCCTATTCAAAATTATTTTCTTTTTTCTCCTCTTCCTTCTCCTCCTCCTCTTCTTCCTCCTCCTCATCTTCCTTCACTCACCATCCACAAAGATCCCATTTTCTTGTCTTATCTTGAGTATCTTCACTAAGCTGTCTTCCTCTACACACACACACACACACACACACACACACACACACAAATGTACAGTGACAATTTTCTTTTCTTATATTTCTTTTTTATTTATTTTTCAGAGATACGCACACACTATTTTCTTGGCTAGTTTATAGTTAGTTTGTACATGTGCATGCGTGTGTGTGTATCTTTGTATTTTTTCTAAGTTCATGTACACTTTTATTTACTTATTTATTTATTTATTTATTTATTTTATTTATTTTTTTTTCAGTATTTATCTACGTTGTGTGAGTACTTTAACTATACTCTCTCTCTCTCTCTCTCTCTTTCTATTTCCTGTGTATGTATTAACTTGGTAATAAACGCTCATGTGCACTTGTTACATTTATATTTACGTACACAGAACAGAGACAAATAAAAAAAATCTGGTTAGTTATCCAAATATTTCCTTACCAGCAGTAATCATCTAACCTAACCTAACCTTCCCTTACCAGTATTAATCATCTCACCTGCCCTACCTTGGTCTAACCTTGCCTAACCTAACCTTGTCTAGCCTTACCTAACCTTGCCTAGTCTAACCTAACCTAACCTTGTCTAGCTTTACCTAACCTTGCCTAGTCTAACCTAACCTAACCTTGTCTAGCCTTACCTAACCTTGCCTAGTCTAACCTAACCTAACCTTGTCTAGCCTTACCTAACCTTGCCTAGTCTAACCTAACCTAAGCTTGTCTAGCCTTACCTAACCTTGCCTAGTCTAACCTAACCTAACCTTGTCTAGCCTACCTAACCTTGCCTAGCCTTACCTAACCTACTCTAACCTTGCCTAGTCTAACCTAACCTACCCTAACCTTACCTACTCTAACCTAACCTATACTAACCTTGTCTAGCCTAACTAATCTACCCTAACCTTGTCTAACTTAACGTAACCTAACTTTGCCTAGCTTAACTTAACCTAACCAAATCCTCCTTGTCAGAATTATTAACCCAACCTAACCCAACCCTACCTGACCTGACCTAACCTAAAATACACTTTCTAGCACTGGACTCACCCCCCCCTCCCCCATCAGAATTATTAACCTACCCTACCCTTGCACAGCTGACCCTAAATCACCTACCCTAGTGGATACAGCCCCAGTAATCACTACACATCAAAAGTATTCTAGGAAACATTGCGGTAAAAGAATATTATGATAAGAAATTGAAATAAGGTAGTGAAAATATTTAATCCTACGGTAGCGAGTCTCAATGATTACGCAGCCTTAATGAAATCAATCCAGATGACCAGCTGACGCAAAAACCACCAAAAATTCACGATACACACACAAGAATCACTAAGAAATACAAAAACAGAAAATATATTAAGAAAAAATAGTTAATTCATAAGTAACGTGTCTAAATGATCACGCAGCCTTAGAGAAACCAATCCAGATGACCACCTGACACAAACACCACCAAAAATTCACGTTTTACACACACAAAGTCACTGAAAAATATAAAAACTGAGGCGGAGGTGCGAGCGAGGCGAGGGAAGCACACAGACTCATCCCACAGGGGCGCCACAGGGTCAGTAGGGCACGAGGGGCATACAGGTACACTCACAGGCACACAAAGGGACCAACTGCGCCTCTAGGTAACAAAGGGAGACTTTTGGAAGCCAGCCCAGAAAGGTGACAAGAGAGACAAAATATGTAAACAAACAGCCATTTCTCACCTCATGTCTAGTTTACCATGTTCCTCTCATATTATGTGGGTTTTAATTGCATCCCAGGGTAATTTGGGGTGTTAAAGTCACTGGTGCTGAGTTTGGGAGGTGTAGGTATGGTGTACAGGGAGATATTAAGTGTTTTGTGTGTAATACAGAAATGTTACGAACCTTCAACAACGCCGCCATGACATATTATTAACTTCCGTCTTTATTTACCTGTATTTCCACGGATTAATTTATTAATACCTATTTTTTGCATGTATAATAGTCATTTATAATTATAACTTTATTTATTTCTAGCCACAAGTCTAGAAATAATTTAATAAATTATTTTACTTTAGGTGCAGGAGTATAGTTTCTCGTTTGACTCCTCACAAGTCAAGATTCCCCGCTAGATTTGAATCACCAAGAAGCGAAAGGGACCGGAGGGATGAGGAGGAACGCGCGTGCCTATATAATTTCATTGCCAGCGACAGGTCTATATAATTCTCTTTCAAAGGAGGTCTATATAACTCTCACAAAAGGTCTATATAATTCTCTTTTGCAGGTCTATATAATTCTCTTGTAGGTCTATATAATTTTCTTTCACAGATCTATACAATTCTCTTTCACAAGTCTATTTAATTCTCTTTCGCCCTTCTCTTCTCCCTAGTAGAGGTGAGAATGAGAGAAGTATGTCTGCTTGTTCATTGTTGAGTGGCAGCTGTTCTGGGTGGTGTGGGCCTTCACAGTCTGGCTCACAGCTCCACCTCTTGTTGCTGCACATGCATTTGATAGGTACACAACCACAAAGCAGTCTAACCTAGCCACCAGCCAGTGCCAAGAGAAGCTGCCAAGCACCTCCCTCTCTCTATCTCTTGCAGGTTTTGTCAAGTATTTTCATGCTCCTAGTAAAGTAAATGAAGTAAGCTTTTGAGGTTTCCACGATTCTAAGGTTTCTCTTTCTGAGTTATTTTCATGACTGTGGTTATAGTTTGTGAGGCACTTCATGAGTGTAGTGGCAGTCTGGTGAGGACTCTGCACCTTCTGTAACATCTGAGAGGCTGAAGGACTTGCTGTTTGGCTCTCCTCTCTTCCTTTATTCTCTTCTCTTCTGATGACCACATTTTTTTTTTCCACTTTCAGTAGTCTATTAAATTACTACCAGCATTATTAAACTCTCTCTCTCTCTCGCACACACACACACACAAAAAAAATCCTAAAAACTTCTAGTAGCCAGTCAAACAAACAGTGTAAACAAAAACACTCTGAACAACTCTAATAATCTGTACTAGAGGCAGGTAAACAATGACTGGAAGCATGAAAACACCCTTACACACCCCAAGACTGTCCATTACTGCCTGTCAAATCACCAGTACAAAGTCGTCCTTAAAAATTCTAATAACTCACAGATGACAGGCAAATGACATGAACATATTGATGCACACAAACACACAAACACAAAGCATAGTCCCTGCTTCTGCTGACTCTTTGGTGGTGCTGCAGGAACTAAGAGATAAACAAAGTAATAAAAAACCTTTACTTAATCTTACACACCTAGTGACTCAAAATAGCATTCTTTAAAACATACAAATCAGTTAGGGAGATAGACAGAAGCTGGGGAGGGAGGAAGGAGGAGGCGGGCCGGGCCACAGACACGTCCAGGAGGGTTATTGTCGGATCTGCGGAGGGCCGGCCATCATCGGGGGCCGCATCCCACCCGGCCCCATCATCATTGGTCCCATTGGCCCACCCATTGGAGGCCGCATCCCTGCAACAAACACTCACTCAGACACACTTTTTATGTAAGGGAGAGAGAGAGAGAGAGAGAGAGAGAGAGAGAGAGAGAGAGAGAGAGAGGAGAGAGAGAGGAGAGAGAGAGAGAGAGAGAGAGAGAGAGAGAGAGAGAGAGAGAGAGAGAGAGAGAGAGAGAGAGAGAGAAAGGTCAAGTGAGATGACACAGACAGGACTAAAAAACACTTATCTTACACACACACACACTTTATGCAGGAGGGACACTGGCCTAAGGAAAAAAATATATAGAAAAATAAACAAAGGACCACTGGGGTGATGTAGAAAGAATTAAAACAGTCAGTCATACACGCAGACACAAGGATGCAGTACTGTCAGCTACACAACACGATCTACAGATTTTGTTTTTCTTCTTACTCAAGAGGGTCACAGGACAAGGAGAAAAAAAAAAAAAAAAAAAAAAAAAAAAAAAGAAAAAAAAAAAAGAAAAAAAAAAATCCCACTGAGGTGCCGGTCCCAAAAGAGACAAAAAAGTGTGTGTGTGTGTGTGTGTGTGTGTGTGTGTGTGTGTGTGTGTGTGTGTGTGTGTGTGTGTGTGTGTGTGTGTGTGTGTGTGTGTGTGTGTGTGTTTACTTAGTTTTAGTATACAAGATCACAGCTATACCATGTGTATCTATACTTTTCTAAATACACCTATAGTTGACATATAAATAATAATGGTATACAGCTAATTCTGTGTGTGTGTGTGTGTGTGTGTGTGTGTGTGAGCATCTCCTTTACCTGGCATCATCCCCGGTGGCATCCCGGGTCCCGGAGGTCCCCCCATCATGGGCGGCCCCATCATGGGTCCCCGTGGCCCCATGGGAGGCATGCCCATGTTGCCGGGCATGTTGGCCCCTGCCATGCCCGGGGGTCCCATGCTGCCCATGCCCGGCCCCCGTGGTGGTCCCCCTGGTCCACCCATGTTCTGGGGTCCGGGTCCCCCTGGTCCACCAGGGCCGCCCGGGCCGCCTGGTCCTCCACCTGTGGCAAGGAAAGCTCACTGAATCTCTGCCACTCAATCACTCACACTAAAATGCTGCAAAATTTTTGAAACAGACATTTACTGAGACACTGACACTGCAATGCTGGGAATGAAACACTAAGAAATGAACTGAAACACTGAGAAACTGACCAAAACACTTAAAACTGACATGCTGGGAAATTTACTGAAACCCTGAGGGACTGAAATGCTGGGAGGCTGACTGACACACTGCTCTGAACCCTGAGCATCATGAAACACTGAGGCCACACCAGCCGGGGACAACACAACAGTGGCGGCGCTCACCCTGCATGGCGGAGGGCGGCGGGATGGCAGCTCCTTTGGGGATCTTGCCCGCCTTGAACGCAGCAGCTGTGCAAGACAATACAACATTACTCACAGAACACAATATTACTCATATGACAAGAAGATTATCCATGGAACACTTGACAACCTTCCACTATCTATCTATCAGTAATGCCACACAGCTAGGCACAGACAAGCTTACACGTTACACAGTGTACTGCTTGTATTTTCCTTCAAATTCATTATCTTATTTGTATTTTCATTAGGGATTATAGGAGAAACCTTAGTCTTTAAATTAAAGATGATAATAAATGATTTCAGGGCAAATATGATGCTTTTTTAAATAACGGTCTACACAATGAAGTGATTGGCAATGAAATTGAGGTTCTGAATTAATCAAAATGTAGCCCAAGTTAACCTGACTCTCTGACAAAGATGCCAGTGATATTTCAGCATCATTCTTTTTATCTTTCTTAGTCTTTGAAAACAATTGTATTTTGACAAGAAAGTATTAAAAGAATGTGTTGTGTGTGTTGAACTCGTGTGGGTATCATTGTCTGTCTTGGTCTGAACACAACCTTTCATTGTCTGTCTTGGTCTGAACACAATCTTGATGAGCGAGAAAAGTATCTGTTTGTGTTGAGTGTGTGCATCTATTTCCTTACTTGTGGCATCAATGAGGGACTGTGCCTGCTCCTCCATCCACTTCTGGTAGTAAATCTTGACATTCTCCTTGTGCTTGCGTCCCTGGCAGTGTGTCTTGCGCACTGACGGCTGAAACAAGCAAGGCGGCACGGTCACAACCCGCTGTGCTTCACCTCTGTCACCACCACTATGTGCATGACTGGGTACTTAGGACACACGCCCCCCAGAAAAAGTAATTTATTTGGAACTATTATAGACAACTAACAACAAAATACATGATTTTTTGTGATTTTACAGGTGCATCTGGTAATGTTAAAGTGCTGTGCATCGTGGGCTGAAAGGCGTCGTTCAGACACGCTTTACTGCACTTTTAACAGTCTTGCTATGTCACTGTTTTTTTACTTCATGGTTATTTGGAACAGACTTCTGCCACAAGCCAGCTGCTCCAGTGTGGTGTGGTAAGTACAGTGCCTGTTATCACTGGTAATGTAATGCCCTCATTTTGAAAAACAGCAATTACACAAAATAAAACACATATATAAGCATAACTGACAACAAAACACCCGACCACCGGCAACACAACACCACACAGGTCGCAGGCTGCCGGGACAACACCGCCGAGGCAACAAGCGGAGGGCTGCTCACCGAGTCGTGCGTGAGGTAGGTGTCGCAGTAGTCACAGTAGTACCTGCAAGGACAACACTGCTGTAGTCTCCACCACTCCTCACCACTTACTGCCCATCACATAGAAGGTTGTGAAGTGATACATATTTAAGTATGTTGCTGTTGAGGATACATTACAAAACATTAGATAGGCATGAAATTAAAACAAAAGGATGATAGTTTGAGGGACTAGAATGGTCACCCTTTATAGGAACAGGCTAAATGTAGGCAAACTTACAGCAAGAAGGAAAGGTAGATGTTGCTGACAGACAGAGTTGGAAGAGTGACTAGGCAAGGTGCAAGCATGGAGGCACAGTCATGGAGAACTGTAGGAGGGAGCCGTCAGCCCCATAAAGAGGAGAGGTGTGGCGTTCCAGATTGAAAATGAGATCTAAGGCAGCGAATGTTGTAGAATTTAATGAAGGAAAAGTTGAGAGGGGCATCAAGACACTTAGGGTTGATACCAGAAGACAAGTCCGACCTGGGGGCATTTGTGGTCACAGGTGGGTTGTTGGCAAGCTCACAGCACCCCCTGGTCCAGCACTGACCGGCCCACTGCTTCACACCTCACTGGCAGTACTCATTAATAACCAAGTGTCTACTGCCTCCTGCTCCACTATAAAAAAACATATTTTTTGCCAATAAATAAAATAATCTTTATCTCGAAATGAATATGTTAAGGTTACACCAATACAGCCTACATACAAGACTACCCTTAAAGCACTAGCCCCTACCCCGCCTCCCCCCCGAGTGTGTCCCCCTTGCAGAACACAGATACACCACTATCAACACCCCCAGGCCCACCCTTAACTCAAAATCCCTAGGCCTACTCATTCTGTATACACCGTAACACCAACGCCAGTAGGCATACCTGTAATTCACAATACCTAGGCCTCCTTCTCTCTTATACACGGATACAGACAGCCTCCCTTCACATAATACATACAGTCTGACACAGGAAAGGCGGGTAAATCGAGTAAAACATGAGGAATTATTACTCACTTGGGCATGTTGTGGTGCAGGCGGATCGTAAACGCAACAAAGCGGCAAGGGAAGTGGTTCTCAGGTACTTGTTATTTTCACTTCATATTTTTTTTCTTTTTATGTTTATATTTTCTGACTATTTTGCAAAGTAATAAAAAAATAAAACAAATAAGTGGATATGTAAACCACTAAACAATCTGGTAAGTGAAGAAATAACACACACACACACACACACACACACACACACACACACACACACACACAGAGTTACAGGTTATTTTCACTTCATCTAATACTTAAGGTTTTGCTATAGTGTAATCGATAATATTAAAATTTAAAATAAGCTTAGACTACTATAATGATATTGATATCAATATTATATATTATTTAATTTAATTTAATTTAATTTAATTTAGATTTAATATTATTAATATTATAATAGTATTAATATTACTAATATTGTAATATCATAATATAAATATTATTTAGATACTCCAAACACACACACACGCACACACAAAAAATAAATAAATAAATAAATGAATAGATAAAATAAAATAAACCCAACTGCAAACAGAAAAAAAAAAAAAAAAAAAAACTCCAATCACTACAAACACGTGCAGACCAACCAATGGCACAACACACAACAACACTCCAAACACCACAGCAACACAACGCAAATTAACTGACCAGGACCTGTATTCAGAAACGCTTTGCTCTCACTCCGACTATTTCCAAACGCCACAGAGAAGGTTACCCGGGTTGTCAAGAGTGTTTCTCCTGTTAAGAATGTAGAAATCTCGTTAATCTGTCACTAGAACTGTAAAAACACTCTTGAAAACACGTGTAACTTTAACTAGAGCATTTTGCATTTAAAGGAGGTGCTGCCAACAGTGTTTCTGAATATGGTCCCAGCAACCCTAACCCCGAAACACACACACACACACACACACACACACACACACACACACACACACACACACATTAAAATAGGAATACATAAATCACCAATGCATAAAAAAAAATACTCATAAAACACACAAATGCATGAAACACTTAAAGGATACTCTCTCACCATCTTCAAAGGCTTGTTTACACGGGTCAATTTTTCCTCCCGGCTAACTCAAGCCATCTGGAACTGCCGGCAGGTTTCAGCCGAAAGCACTCATACGGTGGAAAGCAGCCGCTGGCCCGCTGCATCAAAACATAAACAATCAAGATGGAGTCCTCCTCTGACAAGAGCAAAAGAAACAGAAGAAGGAATACAAGCAATGTTTATAACAAACTCTTGCCAGAACTTTGAGTCAGCAGCAACAACATTAGTAGTAGTAGTAGTAGTAGTAGTAGTAGTAGTAGTAGTAGTAGTAGTAGTAGGAATGTAGTGGTCAGAAGTAGTAGTAGTAGTAGTACTGTAGTAGTAATAATAGTAGTGGTAGTAGTAGTAGTAGTAGTAGTAGTAGTAGTAGTAGTAGTAGCAGGGTTAGGTTCAATTTATGGGTACGGTTACAATGCTATCTCATTACACACATACGCAAACAGGCAGGGGAGAGGAAGGAAAGAGGGGAAATGGGGAGAGGTATGATCCAGGCTTGGGGAGGGGGACGGAGAAGAGAAAAGAAGGTTGGGGAGGGAACTAGAGGAAGGGGTGGGGGTGACCTGTCATGGAGAAGAGAGTCTTCCCTCCCCCCACCTTCCCAACACACAAACACATCATCATCGTTGCGGACAGACGTGTTTCCCTGAGTTCCTCACGTGAACCTGACTATAGAAGCAGCCCTCGCCACCATGGCTGAATCACTGAGTGAACTGAAGAGAATGCTAAAGACTCAGCTATCAAGGCCCACAAAGGAAGATGCAATGGAAAGTACACTCGCAGCACCCGAGTCTAATGAAGCGGTTTTGAAGACTTTAATGGAGAAGTTTGAAGACGTAGTTGAGCAAGCTGGTGAGCTGACGCAAATAACCACATCACCAAACAACAACGTCAACAAAAAGATTAGTGACTTACAAGACCACGTCAACAAGCAGGCAGACACTACTGCACGTCACCAAAGTTACCTTGAAGCTGTGGAGCGACGAGAAAGGGAGGCAAACATAATTGTGACCTGGGGACCGGACGAAAATGAAGCTTTGGAAGCAGCAACAACAGACGACAACCAGCTGAGCGTCATGTGGACAAAGGCAGAAGCTGTCGAGGAGATTAAGGAACATCGTAGACTATAGGAACCAAGGTAGACAACAGACGGCGACCCATTTTAATAAGAGTAAGTAAGCAGCAAACAGGCAAGAGACGGTGCTGGAGGAGGCAAAACAACTCAAACAAGCAGGGGGTGAACTGAGCCGGATTTACTTCAAGAAAGACGTCCATCTCAGTATACGAGCAGAGTGGAAACGACTACGTGAAGCGGAGAAGGAAAAAGAACGACCCGAAAACTGTGGATGTGTGATTCAGCTGGACACCCGTGAAAGGAAGCTGTGCACAGACGGTGTTGTGACTGACGCGTGGAACCTGCAGGCTTTTTAAATCGACCACAGTGTGTAACTATAAAAATAATATCGTGGATCACTAATGGTGCAAAAAACAACGTTGGAGAAAGATATAGTGCAAATAGTTGAATATGACATAATAAGTTTAAATGAAGTAAAGACTTCGCTCCCAGTTTCCTTACTTGGCCATTTGGCAGTTAGGAGTAACGTCAACAGATCAGCTGAGCGTGGTGGAACAGCAGAATTATCTAGCTAAATATGTCGTGAGTGTTCAGACTGGTGTGAGTGATCAAGTCTGGGTTCGGTTTGGGTGTATACCTAAGTGTTTGTTTGCTGTTACACACCTCCTTCAGATTCGAAATATTATTCTCACGACTTGTTTGCTGTAATCCAGAAAAAAAAAAATAAATAAAACTAATGAAAGTGAAGACATCTGTGTAATCAGTGATCTGAACGCTCGATTCGGAGCTGTGGTTCGAGAATTACTGAATCATGTCAAGTGGTGACTGGTGAAAGACTCCTGTCCTGTCACACCAGACGACATGCGCGTTTCCCCAGTGAGAATGCCTTATTCTGTCAAACATGTGTAAGCAGGCTAAATGATCTGAAGACAAATAATAAGCGTTTTACCAGTGCCGAGACTTATAAACAAGGAAACGAATGGATATCTGAGTCAGACACGTGTGTTTTGAACCCTTCATTGGTGAGCAGAGTGACGAATTTTTGTGTGTCTCGAGACGTGTCACTGCCTCCCGATCACCCACCGACTACCGTCACGATGACTGTGCTGACGTGGACCTTGAAAACTTGCTTGTTCGTGGCCAGCGATCATGCAGTGCTGTATGATAACATTATCAGTAATAAGAATGTCAGGAAATCCTTGTCATGGAGTAGTATAGATGAAAGAATGTTTGTAAATCATTTGTGTTCTGTGGAGTTACCGTTACAAATGGATGAGATTGAAAAGACAATAGAAAACGTCTGTAATAATTTGCACGACTGTGCCACAAGGAGTAGGCGAGACACCACACACGGAGTTGAGAACCCTGTGTTAGAGAGATGGGAAAGACCAGTGCAGAGCAAAGATGATTTAAAGTTATGGACAGCCATAAATTGTTGAGGTGAATGTGTCCGTGACTTTCATAACGATGAAGCTCCATCAGGTGATGAGTTTAAACGATGCTTTGAAAACTTTAATTTTGCCTGACAATGTAACCCTATCTGAACACAACTTTGAATCCAATATATATGTTCCATTATTAGATGACCCAATTTTCCCACTGAAGTGAGAAACCAGACCAAATTACTAAAAGCAGATAAAGCATGTGGGCTGATGGTCCTTCGCCGGGAATTTTGAAGACCATGCCAACCCAGAGGATGTTGTTCCTATGTGACATTTTTAATAGTTTTTATGCAGGGTAACTACCCTCTGATCTGGTCACGAGCTAAATTAGTTACTGTGTTAAAAAAAGGTAAAAAAAGAAATAAATAAATAAAATAAAATAAAATAAAATAAAAAATAAGCCAGAGGAATAATGATGATAAATAGTATAGCGAAGTTATACGATATAGTTTTATATTGTAGGCTTAAACACTGGTTTATAGCATACAGAGAACAGGCTGAGGGACAAGAAGACAGAGGTTGTGTAGAACACGTGTCACTAAGGTTATTGTGTGGTATGGCAAAAAGGAAAAGGTTAAAACTTTATGTAACATTTATAGATTTTTTCCCAGGCGACGATAGAGTGCCCCGACACACCTTGTTGAGAGCAATGCAGCGTGTAGGCTGTGGCTGTGTAATGTCAGCCGCCTTGATTGCTGCTTACGCCCACACAGAAAGCGTGCTTGGAACAACTGTGATATTGATAAGCGTGGGTGTAAGGCAAGGCTCACCTACATCATGCTTGTTGTTCATTATCTGTGTTAATGATTTAATAAGGATTATGAAGGCAGGGCGTGCTTTTGATGGTGTTTTACAATGCCTGCACATGTTGGTGCTTGTTCATGACACGGTAATAATGGCGACTTGTAGAAGTAGTATGTTGGAAAAGTTGGCTTTGCTTCAAAATTATTGTGCGGAATGTGGAATGCAGCTAAAACAATAAAAAACAAGTGTTTTGTTGTGTGTGGCGGTGCAAGACTCCGAGGCGCCGGTGGAAGGTGAGCTGAGGGTGGAGCACTGCGACTCTTCCGTGTACCTTGGCTCCACATTCACCTGTGAGGGCTCAGTGTCTTCCGCTGTGAAGGGCCACGCCTGCGCCAAGATACCTCGTGTACTCAAGTTTGTCTCTTTTGTGAATAAGAACAATGGTGTGCCACTCTTTGTAAAGAAACGAGTATTTGGTGCAGCTCTTTCATCGTCTTTAATATACGGATGTGAATCGCGGGTTGGGGCAGATTTACGGCCAGTGAATAAATTATACAACTGGTGTTACGAGTAAGGAAATATACTTGTAATGATGTGTGTTATGTTGAGAGTGGCTATCCATCTTTTCAGGATCTTGTGAAAAACAGACAACATAAATTTTTCCACGCCATGTGGCAAGAACGGTCTGGACACAGAGAGGCCATGCAGCTCCTCACGCTTCATCCAAGACCTGACCCTAATCCAGTGTACACCAATTGACACAGGTGGGTTCAGGAGTGAATACAAAAAATACTAACAAGACATTATAAAAACGTTCCTGGCACAAAGAAGTGGCCGTGTTCATGACGTGTACCGCACACCTGCGCACTGACCAGTACAACCATGGAGGACTTCCGCTGTGCAGAAATAATGTCAGTGTCACAACAAGATAATCCTCCTTATTATTCCACTCACTTGACCATAGCTGAATATAATTTATTTTATTTATTATTATTATTTTTTTTTTATATCATAACATGAATCAGAGTGGTCGCTGGTCACACTCGCAGTTGGATCACACTGCTCTGAACCATGTCTTTATTTTATTTTTGCTTATTTATTTTAACCACTGTACATAAATGTAAACAACCAGAACGATCGCTTTCGGGGGATGGAAAACGATTTTACCAATTTGACTCATCGCAACACAATATACGGTATTTCTATAGTCGCTACCCTACCAATGTATTCCTGGCTTATTCATGAACATAGCTTGTTGTTGATAGGAAGCCTAAATTACGTCAGACACGCAAAAAAAAAAAAAAAAAAAAACGCCAAAATTCAGCCGTGGGTGTCGCGCGCCATCATCGCTCAGTTGAATTGTTTAGTTTTCCCTTACTGGTATTCAATAGCAATAAGAGAAAATGAGACAAATTGCAAGGATAACAATGGTAAAGGAAGACAAACGAAAACATCAGCGCACTCGACTTAGGAAAAGTGTTGTCTTAGGAGGCGGCGAATGAGTTCACCATATCAGATAAACTTATTGCGGCCACATATATAAAAAAAGAAAAAGATTTGGTAATTCCGACCAAACTAAATATCCTTATTGCAAGGATTACAATAGTAACAAAAAAAACAAAAAAACAAAGAAAACATAGGCGCACTCGACTTAGCTTTAAAGAAGTGTTGTCTTAAGAGGCGGCGAATGAACTCACCATATCAAATAAGCTTACTGTGGACAAATGGAATATATTTGAGCCACATTAAAAAAAGGCCCCCACAAAAAAAAAAAAAAAAGTAATTCAGGCCAAATTAAATATTCTTAGGCCAAATGTTTGAAAAGAAGCCAAGAGTGAGGTTATTGGTCTAAAAAGGCCAAGCTGGCAATCCTAGTGTGTGTGTAAAGATAAAGCAAAGATTATTATTATTATTATTATTATTATTATTATTATTATTATTGTTGTTGTTGTTGTTATCGTAAACATATGCAAAACATAGACAACCGTATGGAATAATTTATCACTCAAATAAGAAGCAACCAGTTATCATAAAATCCACTACTGACTTCATTAATAAACCCGCATGTTTAATAACGAATACCATGAGATTTGTGGCCGTAATCTTCTAATAAATGCACATGTCATTATTTATTTGCGCATATTACCTACACATTTGTCTGGTATCATAAAAAAAAAAATAATCTATCCTGATCTTTACTATTCAAACGGGAAGCACATCATTTGCTCATACACAACTCCTTAACTAGAGACGCGTGGGGATGCGTAACCTTGTCATTGGCTTATTATATTATAGTCACCCTTTCCTCTATTACTAGTTTGCCTTTTAATAATCACTTAACTATTTATCATGATTTTATATCTTCCCTTTCTCCTTCTCCTTTAGTCCATCCTCGACTTTTCTCATCCGTTTTCTTTCCTTCATCTCCTTTTCTTCTGTTCCTTTCTCCTTCTTCCTCCATTTTTCTTCCTTTCTACATCTTTCTCCGTATCTATTTATCTTCCACCTATTATTCTCATTTTATTTTCCTTCTTTTCTTCATCTTTTTCCACTTTTCATCCTTTCTTTATTGTCCTTATTTTTCTCTTCTCTCTGCTTTCTTCGTCTTCCTCCCCGATTTTCCTTCTTCCACCTTCATTTGACTTTCACAGCCTGACGGAGGAGAGAGAGAGAGAGAGAGAGAGTGAGAGAGAGAGAGAGAGAGAGAGAGAGAGAGAGAGAGAGAGAGAGAGTCTTCAAACATGCACTAGGGAGGGAGAAAATGGTAAAGGATCTCTCTCTCTCTCTCTCTCTCTCTCTCTCTCTCTCTCTCTCTCTCTCTCTCTCTCTCTTTGTTCGCGTCTCTCTCTCCCCTCTGCAGACTCACTCCTCCTTGTTCATTCCTTCCTTTCTTCCCTTCCCTTCCCTCCTCTCCCTACCTCTCCCTCTCCCACTCTTCCTCCTCCTTCACAGCCCCTCCCTTCCTCTCACATTCCCTCTCACCCTCCGCCACGCTCTTCCTTCCTATCTCTACTCTCCCTCAAGCACTGCCAACCAAGAAATGTTCGATAAATAAAGAATATATCCATCTATCCAATGGTATTATTTGCATAGTTTTGCTATCCCGTTGAAAAGCTGCATTTGTTTAGGGTTAGCTAGGAATGGCTTAATGGCTGAGATCAGAATAGGTTAGGGAAGCCAGCGTCACCTGAGGGGCAAGCTGGAACATCAATCGTTTAAAGAAAAGAAGTATTTTCCTCCCTCAGCTCCCGTGGGACGCATGCGTTGATACTAAAGTAGAAGGTGTCTTTCCTTTCCCCGCCATTTTTTTTCTCTCTGGGGTCTTATATTTATCCCTTTTATTTAATTTCTAGCGTCATGTCCTTAATGATGCGCCATCGGGGCACAGGAGGAGGTGTCATTGCCTCCCACGCGCCTCCTGCGAAGACTCCACAAAAGATTTTCCCGTGAAATTATAAAAATATTCCTGGCTGCTGACTAAGAGACAAGGAGAAGAAAAGTGGAGACATTTTATCTCAACACAACTGACATGGAAAAGAAAGAAGTTACTGAGGTTTAGGGACCATCTGACTATTACTAGTTCTCTATTTCTTTTGTATTTAGTGATTTAGAAGTGTATTTATGAGTAGATGTTTAAAAACGCCTCCATTTAGCCACTTATCATCAAGGCAATGGGCTTAAAAATGGATACGGAATGTCATAAATAAAAGCAAGTAGACATAACCGTAATTTCTTGACCTAATATAAGTATCAAAGTATTTATAAATTTGTATTTATGCTTTACATGCGCAAGTATGAGGGACATTAAGGAAAAATATTCAAATAAGCTTTTGAACAACAAGAAGAGAAATGGATACGGAAATTAACTAAACAAAGCAAATGAAAACTTCACGTAATACTCTGATATTTCATAAACAATACCATATTTTTTTACTCCTTTTATACTCTTTTTACTGATACTAAGAGGATATTAAGGAAAAATAGGTTTAAATATGTCTCCACTTTTATGTCCAGATGGTAGGACGCGTGGGTCTTCATGCGCATGCGCGGTCCAACATGGCGACGTGAAGGGCGGACCCGCCAAGCCTCGCTCCCAAAAAGCTGATTTATCCTCCTGTAAGTAGACATTCGGGGTAAATAATTAGTGTGGCAGGTGTAGGAGAGTGTGGAGTGTTGTTAGAGCAGGGTTGGCGTGGGTGTGGGAGCGTGGGCGTGGCGTGGGGAGCATTTAGCGGTGAGGCTTTGTTGTGTTGAGGCGTCTCTCTCTCTCTCTCTCTCTCTCTCTCTCTCTCTCTCTCTCTCTCTCTCTCTCTCTCTCTCTCTCTCTCTCTCTCTCTTAGTACCTCATTCTGTTATTCTTCTTCAGGCGAGGATGGGGGTGTACGTGCCCCGCCCCGACTACTGCCCCGCTTTGCCCCGCCCCGTATTGTCCTCCTTGTCCCCCCACTGCCCCGCCCCGCTTTGTCCCCCACACCCCCTTGCCCCATCCTCCCAACTTACCTATGTCACGTCTCTCTCTCTCTCTCTCTCTCTCTCTCTCTCTCTCTCTCTCTCTCTCTCTCTCTCTCTCTCTCCTCTCTCTCTCTCTCTCTCATTTTACTTCCCTTTCCTCTCCCTCCCCCTCCCTCTTCTCCCTTTCTTCCATCTCCCATTTTCCTCTCGTCATTTTTCCTCCCCGCTTCTCCCCCGCCCCCCTCACCTGGGCTTGTGATGGCGGGGAGGGGAGGGACGCGGCGAATTCTGGTCTTAAACTCCTATTAAGGTTATTTTAAATGAAGTTTTAGTGGTTATAACTGGATTTTTTTAGCTTTATTTAATTTTCGTAGTATATATATATTTTTTTTATTATAGTTCAGTATAGTGTGTTGAAACGGATTTTTTTTTATTAATATCCCATAGCATTGTTATTTAGGTAGGTTACGTATTTATTTATTTTTATTCAGTTATTAATTAGTGTCTTTAGATAGTGCTATAGTGATGTCCCCGTACAGGTAAGGGGGTGTTAATACAGTAGGGTTAGGCTGTGTGCTGTATGCTGCTCCGGTCACCTCCCATGCTTACCACAGCTGCATCTGCCTCTGTGCCGCAGCTGTAATACTGAGGGAGGCATAGCAATAAGGCAGCTGGCACCTGTCCTGTTGTGTTTCTGGGCTGCCAGCTTGTACATGTGTTGTCACTGTCACCTGGTGCTGTCACTGTTACTTCTGTCACCACCATAACTACTGCTGCTGATTACACCGCCATCTTAAATACTACCACTACTAATTACACTACTGCTACTGCTGCTGCTGCTGCTACTGCTGCTTCTACTACTACTACTACTACTACTACTACTACTACTACTACTACTACTACTACTACTACTACTACTACTACTACTACTACTTGTTACCACCACCACCACCATTACCACACTACTACTACTACTACTACTACTACTACTACTACTACTACTACTACTACTACTACTACTACTACTACTACTACTTCTACTACTACTACTACTATTACTACTACTACTACTACTACTACTATACTATTACTACTACTACTACTGCTGCTGCTACTGCTACTGCTGCTACTACCACCACCAGCACCACCAGCACCACACTACTACTACTACTACTACTACTACTACTACTACTACTACTATTACTACTACTACTACTACTACTACTACTTCTACTACTGCTGCTGCTGCTGCTGCTGCTGCTGCTGCTGCTGCTGCTGCTGCTGCTGCTGCTGCTGCTGCTGCTGCTGCTGCTGCTGCTGCTACTACTACTACTACTACTACTACTACTACTACTACTACCACTACCACTACTACTACTACTACTACTACTACCACCACTACTACTACTACCACTACTACTACTACTACTACTACTACCACCACCACCACCACCACTACTACTACTACTACTACTACTACTACTACTACTACTACTACTACTACTACTACTACTACTACTTTTCAGATCGTCGAGCGAGATGGAGGACGGACTTCTTTCCTTGAAGTGGAACAACCACAGATCCACTTTTTTCCACATTCTGAGTGAAGTGCGGGGTAAAGTAAGTGTCTTAGAGAGAGAGAGAGAGAGAGAGAGAGAGAGAGAGAGAGAGAGAGAGAGAGAGAGAGAGAGAGAGAGAGAGAGAGAGAACAGTGTCGCACCTGGCTCTGTTTTGTTGAGTGAAGTAATTGGTGTGTGTTGAGGTTGGATAAACAGCTAATGAAGTATATTTTCTTGTTTACACAGCTGAATACTTCTTAATTATCATGATTTGCAAAATTTACTTCCTCTTTGAAATAGGTGATTGTGTGTATGTGTCTGTGTGTGTGTGTGTAAGTAACCGTGCGTGTGCACCTTGCAGCAGACGTACACGGATGCCACGCTGGCGTGTGAGGGGAAGTTCTTCCCCGTACACAAGCTGGTCATGTCGACGTGCAGTGACTACTTTGCCGAGATCTTTGAAAAGACCCCGTGTAAGAACCCTGTGGTAGTGCTCAAGGACATCAAGAAGTCAGACTTAGAGGCCTTGTTAGACTATATGTACATAGGCGAGGTGGACGTGCGGCAGAGCGAGCTGGCCGGCCTCATCAAGGCGGCGGAGTGCCTGCGCATCAAGGGTCTGGCCGTGCCGGACGAGGACCCCACCAAGGCCCACAAGAAGGCCCCCACCAGTGTACCTGAGCGGCGGGAGGACAGCCCCCGGCCAAGCGGAAAAGACGGGACTCGGGGGCGACCGCGGGAGGGCCCCTTCGCCGCCCCTGCCCCGGGGGTCCTCCCAGTCTTCCTCCCACACTTCCACAACACCAGTGCCTAGTCAAGCACCCCCCTCCTCCAGTGTACCTGAGTCACATGTGCCATCCCAGCCCATGCCCCCGCCGCCCTCCCTGGGCCAGGAGGCGGGGCGGTCGCGCTCCGACGCCCCGCCCGCCTCCCACCTCCACCACCCGCCGCTGTCCTCGGTCCGGGGCGCCGCGGAGAGTCTGCGTTCTCCTCCCGGGGGGCCCGCGGACACCCATGGGGCGGGGACGTCGCCCCGCACTGTGGACCCGTCCATCCTGCCGGTGCAGATGATCAAGGTGGAAGTGGACGAGGCGGGGGAGTCGGGCGGGGCGGGGAAGGAAGGGCACGATGGGGGGAGGGAAGAGGGCAGCGAGCTGGACGACAACGAGGAGGAGGGCAGCAATGACTTCTCCGAGTACCAGGGCCACCCCAGCGAGATAGAGAAGGAGGAGCACGACCAGGTGGAGTCCTACACCACGGACCAGCTGCCGGGACCCTCGGGGCTGCAGGGGGTGAGTGCGGGCCGGGGCGGGCCAGCACTGGGCCGCTCTGGCCCTAGACTGTGCCTCATTGTTCTTCATGCTGCCTTCACCTTGACCCTTTCAATGTCCAATGCATGCAAATGTTCACCATTACCATTTAAGAACTATTGTTAGCCCATAGCTTGCCTCTTAGGGATCTGGGCAGAAATTAAAGGGATATTTTAATTCTTTCAAGGGGAACGTTAGCCCGTACACTTGTGCTGTGGTACATTGTACAGACAGGAATTGCCCTGGCGATTGTGGTGGCGTGCTTCCTTCACGTGTGTTGTCGTGGTGGTCTGGCCGTGCCTGCCCGCTCCACGAGTGTCACAGGCGATGGTGTGTGTGTGTGTGTGTGTGTGTGTGTGTGTGTGTGTGTGTGTGTGTGTGTGTGTGTGTGTGTTATGGATTAACAGGGGACAGTATGAATGCAAAGGGAACGGATGGAGGAAAAAGGAAAAGATTACTTATCCCTCAATGTTTCCTTTCTCCCTCTAATTGTTCACACACTGGTCACCCTTGCTGCTTATATTTATCCTGTTTCTTCCCGTCCATCCTCCACCCTTCTTCCACTTCCTTGCCCCATGTACTCTTTCGGTCACGTCCCTTCTTCCCCTTATTCCTTTCCTCTCCCTTCCTCTTTCGTCTTTTCTCCCTTCCTCCCTGTCACCTCCCCTTCCCTTATCTGTCTGAGATAAGGGACGAGGGAGTGATGCCTCACTCTCCCCCACACTCCTGTCATTCTCTCTCTCTCTCTCTCTCTCTCTCTCTCTCTCTCTCTCTCTCTCTCTCTCTCTCTCTCTCTCTCTCTCTCTCTCTCTCTCTCTCATATACTTACATTCTCATTCTGTCTCACTCTCAAGCATTCCTTAGGTTTTGTTCTTCCTCAGAACGAGAGAGAGGGAGTGTGGGTGCGTGGGAGGGGTGGAGGGCAGGAAGGGGAAGGCGAGAGGAGGGATGGGAGAGACAGGGGGGATTGGGACGAGGGCAGAGAAGGGAGAAAAAGAGGGTGGGGATGGACAGGAGAGCAGGGAAGAGAGAGAGAGAGAGAGAGAGAGAGAGAGAGAGAGAGAGAGAGCGCCATCATTCTTCCCACAAGTCAAATTTCCCCTCGCTTTTTGAAGGCCGCAATATTTGAGAACCTTATATTCGCTCTAAAAAAAAAATATGTATCACTTCCATCGTCTAATATTTCACATAAACGTTATCATTTTATTCATCGTTTATTTATATTTTTATTTTTACTTTTATTTGTCTCCCTCCGGCAGTTTAAGGGTTAACGAGAGATGAAACTTTCCTACATTGTCAATCATCTACTGAGAGGCAAAGGGTGTAGGGAGGGGACGGGAGGAGGGTGGCGTGAGCAGCGATCAGGGTGAACAAGACACTACTTGCTGATAACCTATAGGGTGACATGTTGACTGTAGTAGTGTGTATTAGTGTAGTGACAAGGTATTGGGGTGACGGTGTGAGGGTGTTGGGTGTAATGGGTGTGTGTTGCCTCCCCAGGCTCCCCCGGTGCTGTCGTGGGGTGAGGAGGGGGAGGCAGGCTTCCCCCACAACCTCTTCGGCAGCGATGACGCGGCAGCAGCGCAACAAGCGGTGAGTGTTACGGCCCTGCTTGACCCTCGGGGCGGGGCGGGGCGGGCCAGGTGGGGCTGCTCACACACACACACACACACACACACACACACACACACACACACGGATTACATAGCATATTGTAGTGTCCACTTGAATTTACTTTTAGAGAGAGAGAGAGAGAGAGAATAAAGGTGATGGTGGCGGAGTAATAATTGAGAAATAAGGGAGATAAGGATAAGAGGAGGCGGAGGAAGGGAAATATTAACAACATGAAGAATAGAATATATAGAAAGAAAAAGAGAACTAGGACCAGAGAGAGAGAGAGAGAGAGAGAGAGAGAGAGAGAGAGAGAGAGAGAGATGTATAGAAAAAGGGAAACAATAGAGATAAGAATAGGAGGAGGAGAAAAAAAGATGCATAGGAAATACAATAGGAAGAGAAGGAAAGGAAAAAAAGAAAGAATAGGAAGAAGAGAAACACACACACTAAGATTCAGATAAACACTACTCAATTACAAACACACACAGAGAGATAGATAAACATAAATTACTTCACACACACACACACACACACAGGCACATCCCCCAAACTGGCCC
>NC_087197.1:4895000-4932500 GCF_035594125.1 Scylla paramamosain
ATGTTTAATGCCTCTCAAAATTAAGTCACGATTCACAAAGTCTAGAGTTGAATGTATGCTACCCTTTACATTTGTATCTCCCTTTAGGATATCAGTATGCAAAGGGGCATTTTCTGCATCTTTACCATTTCACCATTTCAAGGAGCAGAGTGCTGTCCTGTTTCTCAAGCCAAGATCAAAACCAAGATTGAGTCACAATACTCAATCCATTCCCTGTACTTTTATCTGAGATCAAGTTAATTCCCACTGTAAACACTCAGAATTATGTTTTTCTGTGGTTTATTTATAGCCCTACTTGTCCGTACCTGCCCACTTGCCCCTCTCTTCCTCTGCAGGTGAGAGGTGAAGACAGGTAAGGACAGGTATTAAGGGTGAGGTAATGATGCCTCCCACTGCTCCCATCACACACCTTGCTCAATGGTTCTCTCTACTACTACTGTTGTTGAAATTGTTTCCCGTATGTCTCTTGGTAAGATTTTTTTTTCCCTGTGCAATTTCTGAGTCGGTGAAGAGGGAGAAAGTTTCCACACATTCTTTGTTCTCTTTTTGTTAACATGCTAAAAAAATGCAATGATGGTGATGATGATGATGATGATGGAGAAAGAAGGAAAGAATTGATGGACTGGTGTATCGGAAATTAGAAAAATGTAAATGTTTACGCTGTCACAAGACGGAAGAGTACGTAAGATTTGTCACTGGTGTAAACAAAGACACGAAAACAGACGCTGGTGTCAGACTGGGAGGGGAATTGTGTATTGCGTTACTGTTGAATTTAAACCTCTACCTTCCTGTACCACCACCAAGATAAATTTATCCATTACATAATTGAGACACTTACATGCTCTTACTGGGCTCTTGTAACACCTTAAAGTTTAATTACTCACCTTTGTTTTTTTAACTTTCTCTTAGCATTCACCTGTGCATTCATTTAGCACTGTATGAGCCTGTCCCATCACCTCTAGCACACTGGGTCATGTGCTGAGGTGCCCGGAGGTTGGATAGACACGCATGCACACCCTTCCCCAGTTTGGCATCTCCCTGGTGGCTATTTGCAGGGTTTTAAAGGGAGGAATTACTGATGAAAATGAGATAAAAGATACAAAAAGACCCAGTTTATTGATAAAAACGGATTCCTCTTCTGTTGTTCGTTTCATGTTGTATTGCGTTTTGTCAGTGGGTGTTTGGATGTTTGAGTTTGCGTATTAATTTCGTAAAGTTTGTGGGGTGCGGTGAGGTCTCTGTGTCTTTCTGCTATTACTGCTACTGCTCATACTGCTGCTGGTGCTCCTATTGCTGCTGCCTTGGTGTGATATAAGTTGGTGGAAGCTGCCCTACTATTTCTACTACTGGTGATAAAGATGGTCCTGCTGCAGTTGCTGATCGTCAAGGTGGTGAAATGATACAAGATGTTATGATGGTGTGGTTTAGTGAAAGGCTGACTGCTCAGTATAAGATGGGGGAAGCTGCTCCATTATCACTGCTGCTGCTATTGCTGATTGTAAAGATGGTGAAATGATGCAAGGTGTTCAGAAGTGATGGTGTGGTTCAGTGAAATGCCTGACTGTCACATTATAAGGTGGTGGAAGGTGTCTTACTATTACTACTACTACTGCTGGGTATAGGGATGGTCCTGCTGCCTGATTGTAAAGATGGTGAAATGATGCAAGATGTTCAATAGTGATGGTGTGGTTGAACTGTATCACTACACCTGCTGTGGGTCGCCTTGGGTTTGTTGCATCGTTACCTGCTGAGTGGAGGACGTCACTACCAGCTTGCTCTGTTGTAGTGATGTACTGTGGTGTTACTCTGTTTGTGGCAGAATGATGCTCCTCACCCCATTCAGTGCTGTGGTGTCTGGCACTGAAGGAGGACGTGCTGGTGATGGATGCACTGGAAGAAGACATGTGGCAGAGTAATGGATGCGTTGAAGGAAGACAGTGAAGGAATGTTAGGGTGATGGGTTCAGCAGAAGATGAAGGAACACAGGGGTAACAGATGCAGCAGAAGACAACACAGTAAGGTGGAGGAGGATTGTGCAAGAAATGGGTGCAGCAGACGATGACAAAGGAACACAATGGTAAAAGATGGAGCAGGAGACAACACACTGAGACAGAAAAAGGAACATAGAGGCCATGGGTGCATCAGAAGACACTCTAAGATGTAGACTGGCATGTACCATAGCCACACCCAACAGAACCACTCCTAAGGCTGTGACAAGGCCGAGTCACATCAACATTACCGGACTGGCTTTCTGAGGGCTTGTTTCCACCTTGGCTTTATGCAGTTATCAGAGGATTATGAGAGCTTGTCTTCCTCTGCCTGCCTGTGGTAATGAGGGTGCTGTGGTGACTCCTCTGTACCTGGCTTGCTGCAGCTTGAAGGGATTAGAAACGGGTGTCCTGTAGGGTGGCTTCCTTTGGTTCCTGAGTGGCTTGGCATTGATCTATAAAGGCTTGTAAGGAATAACAAGGGTATATCTTTGTCCCCCACCTTTCTGTGTTCCTTAAGGGGCAGCTTGTGGCTCAGCAGGTGTGTTTTAGGGAATGACAAGGGTGTGTTTTGTTTGTCCTTCATTCTCTAAGGCCATCTCGTGGCTCAGCAGATGTATTTAAGGGAACTACAAGAGGTCATCGTTGTCTATCCTTCTGCATTCTCTAATGGTGGCTTGTGGCTCAGCGGGTGTGTTTCGGGGAATGACAGTACCTCATCTTTGTCGTCTGGCCTTCCTTGTCTTCCGAGAGCTTGTCGTTGCTGCATGAAGAATGTTCGGATGTCATGACTTATTCGTGTAACTTTTGTGCTCTTTGGGGACTGGGAGAGAATGTTTTGTGTGTCACTCCTTCACGTTTCATGCATCTGCCCTTTGTGTTTTCATTGCACGTGCATTGAAATTTGTTACCTTATTTCTCCATTGGTACTTTATCAGAAACCAATTTTCCTTCGTTGGTGCATTAGACAGAATCAAAATTCCTTGAGTTGTCAGATCCTAGCTAAGAGAATGCGACCATCAGACAATAAAGTTTGTTTCCTGTATGGAGGTTTTAATCATCACCGGAAGATTGATTCCTTGTGTAAGAGACTCGGACCAGTAAAAGTGATTTGACTCCCTTTAAAAACAGAACCATCAGTAAAACACCTTGATTCCTGGTAAGAGCATTTAGTCACCATTGAGAAGAGTTGAACACCTCCTAAGAACATTGACACAAACTCTGATATAAGAAAACTACATAGAGAAACATTAGAAGCATTCATTGACCTAGTATTTGTACATGATTGACTAGGGGCAAGGTTTTCAAGATGCTAGAGAGAGAGATAGAGGGGGAGAAGGTAAGGTCTTGCCGGTATCTTTGATTGCCTCACCTGTCCTTAATTAGCCAGGATGAGGGTGCACAGGTAGGCTCATTGTGCAGGATTTGTGAGGTGGGACAGGATTGGACGAGGGGTTAACAAGCTCATTGCTGATTGGCTGCCAGTTGGGAAGGAGTGATTGAGGAGTGGAGGAAGAGAGGAAGTAAAACAAAAAGGGGAAAAAGAAGTAATAAAAATACAATGAAGGGAAAAATAATAGGAAATGGAAGGAAGAGATAGAATAAAAATAAAAGAAAAACAAGAATAAAGGGAAAAATCTTGGAAAAATAACAGGAAAGAGAGAGAGAGAGAGAGAGAGAGAGAGAGAGAGAGAGAGAGAGAGAGAGAGAGAGAGAGAGAGAGAGAGAGAGTGCATAAGAAAGGAAACAATGATAACGAAAACAAAATACGAAAGAAAAAGTAATAGATGAGGAAAAGAACAATGAAGATGAAAGTGAAAATAGAGAAAACTAACAATTGATATAGAAGATGAAGATGAAGAAAATGACCAAGATGACCAACAAGAAGAGAGAAAGTGAGGCAAGGGAAGGAAGGGAAGGAGGGATAGTGATGAAGAGAGGAGGGAAGGAACGAAGGAAGAATTAGGAAAGGAAAATGAACAGACAGTGAGAAAGAAAGGGAGGGAACGGATGAAGAGAAAGAGAAGGATGGAAAAAAAAATGAAAGGAGGAGAAGGAAAGGATGAATAAAAAAGAAAGGGATAAGAAGCATATGGTGGAGAAGGGAGAGGGTGAATAAAAAGGAAGGGAAGAGTAAATGATGTAAAATAAAGGAAAGAGGGAAAAAATTATAGGGAGAGGGAAAGAATGGAAGGAGAAGAAGGGGAATGATTAATAAAAGAAAGGAAAAAAAAGTAGAATCTGTAAAATGAAGGAAGTAGAGACAAGGAAAGTTAATGTGAGGAGGAATAAGTCAGAAAACACCAAGATAACAGGTAAAAAGACCAATGAAGCAGCAAAGTGAGGTAAAATAAACGAAGGAAATGAACAATAAGAAAAAAAAACATGGGGGAGAATGAATAAAAAAGAAAACAGGTAAACAGACAAAAAAATAATTAGAGAACATATGAACACCTGTATGATAAAAAAATGATACCTGTACAATTAAAACTACCTTAGAATTACAAAACCAAACGTACCTGTACCTCTATAACACCTGTGAATAAAGCCAGGATAAGTACAGTACCTCTAATTAAAACACCTGTACATATAGGAAGGTAATATGAGCGCGTTTTCTTTATTACCTGTAGAAAATGGGCAAGGGTTACTGAATACCTTTTGGAAGTCATTAGTGTGAAGTTACCTGTAGATGTTACCTGTATGTGAAAGGGTAGTGTGTATGTGTGTGTGTGTGTGTGTGTGTGTGTGTGTGTGTGTGTGTGTGTGTGTGTGTGTGTGTGAAAGGGATATCTGATCTTAATATAACTGGAAAGATATGTTTCTCTCTCTCTCTCTCTCTCTCTCTCTCTCTCTCTCTCTCTCTCTCTCTCTCTCTCTCTCTCTCTCTCTCTCTCTCTCTCTCTCTCTCAAAACTTTCCCAATTCAAAGTAAGTGTATGTATATATCTTTTGTTTATCTTATGTGCTTGAATTTGCATTTTGAGAAAGTTTGAGGACACACACACACACACACACACACACACACACACACACACACACACACACACACACACACACACACACACACACACACACACACACACACACACACACACACTTCTTGTATAATCAGTTTGTATGTAATCGATACCCTGAAAATTGAAGTAATCATCATTATTACTATTCTTTTTTTTTCGGGAAGGGGGGATGGAAGGAAGGGGTGGGTGGTGGTGGTGGTGGTGGTGGTGGTGGTGGTGGTGGTGGTGGTTATTGTATTGTACCTGTGTTATTGAGTTAGTGGCGGGGAGGCAGACGGAGGTGTAGAGAAGAGAGAGGGAGGAAGGGAAGGAGGGTGAGTAAAAGTGTGTGTTTGTGTGTGTGTGAGAGAGAGAGAGAGAGAGAGAGAGAGAGAGAGAGAGAGATGCATAACATTTTCTAATTAAATTCATACAAAACGCACAAATCACACCACTCACAGACGGAGAGAGAAGAAAAATATAGATAAAACGAGAGAGATAAAATACATTAAAAAAATTAATACTACCACACCAATACACACACTCAACTAATTAGAGAGAGAGAGAGAGAGAGAGAGAGAGAGAGAGAGAGAGAGAGAGAGAGAGAGAGAGAGAGAGAGAGAGAGAGAGAGAGAGAGGAGGAAAGAAAAAAAGATAAAACGAGAGAAAATGAGATCAAACACACATGAAGAAAAATAACAAAACACACAAAAAAGAAAAACAACAACAAAACACACAAAGAAGAAAAACAAACCAACACACAAACACACACACCGTTACACCCCCACAAAGACAGTAAGACACCGCAGTTGCAGTTGTTGTAGTTGTTGGTGTTGCTGTTGTTGACCCCGGCCGTGTCTTGGTCTTCTGTTGTAGGCTGGTGGCGGTGGTGGCGGGCGCAAGAGCCGGGCTAGGTGGGGCACCGTGTACCACTGCCCTTTTTGCGGCAAGCTGTTCAGGGACAAGACTAAATGGAGTCGCCACTGTCGCGTCCACACCGGAGACAAACCGTTCGTGTGTGGGTCGTGTCGAAAGGCGTTCTCCAGAAAGGATCGCCTGCACGCCCACCTCCGCGACGCCCATCCCCAGCACCACCACCCGCTCAGGGGAGGCCGCGCCCATATCACTGCCTAGGTGTAGCATGTGAGTGGCCCTCCCTAGACCCTGTGTCCGGCCTTGACCTGACCTGCTCTACCTTACTTAGCCTCTCCTTACCTTGTCTGACCTTACCTGGTCTAACCTAACGCAGCCCTACCTTAACAAACCTTCCCTTTCGTTTTCTCTCCTTCCCTTCCCTTCCCTTCCCTAAACTAACTTCCTTATCTAATCTTATCTTACCCTATCAAGCCTTATCTTTTCATACCTTATCTTATCAAACCCTTTTTTTCTATATCTAATACCTGTATCTTAAATATAAACCATATCTTATTTCCTTCCTTTTAATCTCTCTCTCTCTCTCTCTCTCTCTCTCTCTCTCTCTCTCTCTCTCTCTCTCTCTCTCTCTCTCTCTCTCTCTCTCTCTCTCTCTCTCTCTCTCTCTCTCTCGTATTTTGGAGGCCTATCATAACCTCACTAACTTTCCCAACATACCTTAATCCTTACTCTAATTTCTGTTTTTATTTATATTTATTTTATTTTTATTCTTTCTACCTCTCCCATACTTTTCCTTCCTTCCTTCCTTCCTCCTTTCTTCACTTTCCCTTATTCTACCATCTTTGCTTTGTTTATCCTCTCATTCCTTAAGCATCGTCTCTCTCTCTCTCTCTCTCTCTCTCTCTCTCTCTCTCTCTCTCTCTCTCTCTCTCTCTCTCTCTCTCTCTCTCTCTCTCTCTCTCTCTCTCTCTCTCTCTCTCTCTCTCTCTCTCTCTTCTCTTCTATACCTCCCTATTTTATCAATCTTCCTATTCCTCACCTGTTCATTATATTTATCTCACCTCCCTCTTCATTTCACACACTCGTGTCGTGTTATTCTCCCTCCCTTCCCTTCTTTCGTGTCCTGCCCTCTTCTACTCTCTTTTCCTTCCTTTATTATTGCTTTTTACTCTACCTCTTTCGTCTCCTATTTTCCTTTCCCCATATTTCATTATACCCTTATTTATTATCTTCCTGTCATCTGATCATCTCTAATGCCTCCTCTTTAATCTCCCATCTTTTCTTTGTACCTCTTTCTCTCACCCATTTCTGTAGTATACCCATATCTCTGTATAGGAAAAGGTTAGGTACCCTTTCCTCACCTCCTGTTCCTCCCCCCGACGTAGGGTGGGTGTAGGGGCTCCTGTCTAGGGTGTGGTATAGAAGGAAATTCGTGGCTTCCTCTTCTTCCTCTTCCTGCTTTCCTTGTTGGCGTAGAGTTGAGATTCGTAAGGTTAAGGATAAGTTTTTCAGTGTTCTCAAATGTTTCGGGGTCTTGGTTAGGTTAGGTTTTCATAAGAGGCCCCTGTGCAAGTTCGAGGGGAGTGTTCATGGTTCTGCTGGTGGTTTTAAAAGGGCTTGTGGTAGTTGTGCAGTGTCTAGTGATAGTGATTGGGGTTTGAAGGGTCGTGCCATGGTTCAGGTGGTAGTTTAAGGATGTAGTGATAGTTCAACAGGTTCTGGTGGAAGTGGTAGGGGTTTTCAGGGTGTGTTCTTTGTTGTAGTGGTAGTTTAACGAGGGTTCAGCTTCATCACTAAGAGAAAACCTCCATGAGAACCCGCAGTACCTTTGTGTGGCCTGTGAACACTAGGAGACGACAAAGCGCCGCAGCAGACGGGCTGAAGTTATCCTGCTCCTCTTCCTCCTGTCCCTTGTCCTGGCAGCGATGGTGTCAGTGAGGCCCAGGCAGTGCCGCGGCCCTGCCCTGCCCTGCCTGGCGCCTTGGGGTGAGGCTAGAGCCGGGGGTGAGGGGGGTGAGGGGTGAGGGGGCCTGCTAGTGAGTGTAAGACGCGGCCTTGCCACGGTCCTGCTTCTTATTGCTGGTGTTTCTTTATAGGACGGCGCGTTGCAGGCCGCGGTGGAGGTGGTGATGGGGGCGGCGGGGGGGAGGAGGAGGACTCGCCCCCCGCCGGCAGCCCCCGCCAGGAGAGGCCTGAGAGGGCTGCCGCCGCGCCTCGCACCCGCTGCCCGAGGAAAAACCGAGCCAGGAGAGGGACCGCGAATTATACTTGTCCCTTTTGTGCGAAACTGTTCCTGGACAAGTCCAAGTGGAGCCGCCACTTGTGCGCGCACACCGGCGAGAAGCCCTTCGTGTGCTCCATCTGCGCCAGGCGCTTCTCCCGTAAGGACAACCTGCAGACACACATGAAGGACAAGCACAGGATCTTCAAAATGCAGTTCTAAGCCGCCGCCGCCGCCGCCACTACCGCCGCCGCTGCCATCCTCCAAGCCTCCAGGGTCCTGGAGAGTCCTCAGGGATCCTAGAGGGCCTGCAGGATCCGGAGACTGGCCATACAAGATCTCAAAGGTGCTGTACAATTGTGAAGTAGGCCGTGAAGGATCCTGAAGGTCCTGTAGGATCCTGTGGCCGTGAAGGATACTGCTGAAGTCCACAAAGGACACTGTAGGTGATGGAGGGCCCTCAAGTGTCCTGAAGAAGGTCGTGGAGGATTGTAAGGATTCCCTAGTGACCTTCCTCCTCCTGACTCTGCTTCTGCTGCGACTCCAACAGGAACAAAACAAAAACAATAACAACAATAGCATTTACTCAGCATTTACTACATTCTCTCTCTCTCTCTCTCTCTCTCTCTCTCTCTCTCTCTCTCTCTCTCTCTCTCTCTCTCTCTCTCTCTCTCTCTCTCTCTCTCTCTCTCTCTCTCTGTAAGTATTAGGTTATTACTGTGATTCTTTTGTAAGGTCTGTGTGTTAGTGGGGGGAGGGAGGGAAGGGGAGGGGAGGGTGTGTGTGCCAGAACTATTTGTATTGTACTTGTCTTATACTTGTTGATGATGATGATGATGATGATGATGATGATGATGATGATGATGATGATGATAACAACAACCCATGCATTTCCATATATGACAGTTACTCGTTTCTTTCTTCCTCTCCTTTTCTCTTCATTCCTTCCACTTCTTATCTCCCCTGTTTATTCCTTATATTCAGAGCATTTTTCGTTCCTTCCTTCCTTCCTTCCTTCCCTCACTGATTTCTTTTTCACCCTCTGTTTCATTTTTTCTTTCTTATCTCTTTCCTCCTCCTCTTTCTCGTTCTTCCTGCTTCCATTTTCTTTCTAGCTTTTCCTCCTCTACTATTTCCTTCATGTAGTTCTTTCTGCCTCATTTTTCTTCTACCTCTCCTTCCTCCTCTTCTACATCTTCCTTACTTCTCTTCCTTCCTTCCTTTCTTTCTTTCTTTCTTTCTTTCTTTCTTTCTTTCTTTCTTTCTTTCTTCCTTCCTTCCTTCTCATGGTGCCAAAATAATTAATTCCATCCATCTGTTCCTTCCTTCTTTCCTTTCTTTCTATGTTCCTTCATTCTCCCTCCCTCACCCATCCTGACCTGACCTTGACCTGTCTTGACCTAACCTGACATTCCTTCCACAAACAATACTTAATAATAGTAATAAGAAATAAACAAACCACTAAATAAATTACAAGCCGCTTCCGCATAGATACTCCGCAAACAAAACAAACAAAAACAAACAAAAAAAATGTTCTCCAGTCCGCCAGTCCGCCATATTGTGTGTAAACCGGTGTGTGTTTGTCTGTTTGTCTGTCTGTTTTTAGCTCCTAGGTATCCCTGCTTCCCACCGAGCTCACCTGTGCCACACCTGTCCGTCTGGTAGCCAATAGGAAGGCAGGAGTGATATGATTGGCCAGTGGCGTTTCTCTCCTCCAATCACAAACCACCTGATGGAAAGGGATCAGATAGGAGGCCTCTCATTAGTCACTGGTGATTCTGCAGACCAATCAGATAATAGATCCTGGATTTTGGAAGATTGGTGCGCTGTGATTGGTGTTTTTTGAACCAGTGAAGTTTGAAGTACCATAGGTCAGTGAAAGGAACGTTCTTATTGGTGTTTGTTAGAGCCAATCAGATTCAAGGTCCTGTACATTAGTGTTTCCATGGACAAATAAGTTCAGTCCAATAGGTTAGTGAGACGCTTTCTGATTGGTGTTCGTGAGAGCCAATCAGATTCGTCCCTGTAGATTGGAAGGTGCATTGTGATTGGGCGTTTCAAAGCACCTATCAAGTCAGTCCTGCAGTTTGGTGTTGAAGGACCAATGAAGTTTAAGAGTCCTGAAGGTTGGTGATTAGCGCTCTGTGATTGGATGGATCTGAACACCAATCACGCTCAAAGTCCAGTAGATTGGTGGGATAAGCTCTGTGATTGGACGTTTCTAAGGACCAATCAAGTCAGTCCTGTAGTTTGGCGTTTCTAAGGACCAGTCAGGTTTAAAGTCCTGTAGATTGGTGGAATAAGCCCTCTGTGATTGGACGTTTCTGAGCACCAATCACGCTCGAGATCCTGTAGAGTGGGGAGATAAGCGCTTTGTGATTGGCTGTTTCCGAGCACCAATCACGCTCGAGGTCCTGTAGATTGGTGAGATAAGCGCTGTGATTGGATGTTTGAAGACTAATCACACTCGAGGTCCTGTAGATTGGTGAGATAAGCGCTTTGTGATTGGATGTTTCCGAGCACCAATCACGCTGGAGGTCGTTTAGGTTGGTGAGGCAGGTGGTTTGTGATTGGTGCGTGGAGGTGTGTGTGTAGCCCGGGATGTGATATGACCCGCCAGTGTGTTAATTGATAGGTTAATGATAGGAGAGTTAAGGAAGTCCAACATGCCAACGAAACCAGTGATCTCTTACATTGTATTTGTTAGTGCTAATCTTTTGTTTCCCCTTGTTTGTTTGTTTGTTTGTTTGTCGCCTCGTAAGATAAGTCGCATTTGGTTTATACTTTTTTTCCCCTTTTTTTCATTTTCATTCTGAGTATTTTTTTTTCAATTTTTTTTATGTATTTTATGTATTTTTTATTTTTGTGTGTGTGTGTGTGTGTGTGTGTGTGTGTGTGTGTGTGTGTGTGTGTGTGTGCTATTTATTATTCTTTTCCATCAGACTTAAAAGGGAAAAAGAAAAAAACGTGATAAGCAAACAAACTTCCACTATCATTATTATTACTACCAATACCGTTACTATTATTATTACAGTTACTATTAGTGCTATGCTTCTGGTGATAATAGTTAAGTTAGTAGTCTGTCCTTCATAGTTCTGCTCGTCATGTCCACGGTACGATCATCTTTGTTGTCCATCTATTTATTTATTTATTGTTCCCTGTTCAGTAAGTGATAACCCATTCCATCGCCACGTAGGGAGCTCATTAAGGTACTTGTAGGGTTGTAGGGGTAATGTCTCTCCCACTTCGCTATGCTCTAGTTATGCGTGGGAGAACCGGTGGGAGTGGAGGGTTCAGTGAATGTCTAGCTTTATTCATGTATTTATTTGTGTGTTTTTCTATGGGGAAGTTGCCAAGACGGGGTAGTTGTAGTAGGTAAGGAGGAGCAGAAGATACATTGGGTCTAATTTGATTGATTTTTATTTATTTATTTTTTTTTTTTATCTATCTTTTTTTTAGTGTTTTTAAGTAGGGAAAGTTGCCAAGGAGTTTTAATAGGCAGGGAGCAGGAGGGGAGCTTAGATTGGGTCTGCGTCTGTCTATCAATTTTTATTCTATTTTATTTATTTATTTATTTATTTATTTATTTTTTGTTCATTTATCTTTTCCATGCTTTTAAAGGGAGGAGTTGCCAAGGGGATAGTTTTGATAGAGGGGGGTTAGCCGGAGGGGAGCCTAGAGTGGGTCTGCTTAGTTACAAAAGTGGGGCTTGTCTACTTATTACTTAATTTATCTATCTATCTATAGGGCAGTTCGAATATACAAGGCAGTCGAATTAAGAGAGCTTTTATTTATCTATTTATTTACACATTTATTTATTGACGTTACCAGTGAGAAGAAGGTTGAATTGTTTCTTGCCTTACGTAGCAGCAGCAGCAGACCCGGTGTTGTGATGTGGCCGAGGTGACATCACTGCTTACTGTACTTGATGTGGGGTTGGTGGGGGGAGTCGGGATAGCATGGGGGGCTCAAGAGGGGGCGGTAGACTGATGGAAGTTTAATTTTTTCTCCATATTTTCTTTCATATTAAAGCTTAATTTGTTTTATGGTTAGCTTTTTTTTTTTAAGGGGGTACAGACCAGTTATCGCCCCCCATAGCCTCCCTTATCTCTGCGGTCCATGCTATAATGCTATAATCCCCGAAATCCGCTTTTAATATGAGTCCAATGGCAGTGAATATTATAATGTAACTCACCTATTGCCCTGTACATCTTTGTCCCTCCGTCTGTCTCCCTTCCTTCCTTCCTTCGTTCCAGTTTAATCTGTAAGGCTTATTTTAAAAGTTTTTATTTTATGATACGTCTCCTTTTGTAATAAAATGATCAGTAAGGTGGTTTTCAAGACGTGTTTTCGTTTATATCCTGTGATGGTGTGTGTGTGTGTGTGTGTGTGTGTGTGTGTGTGTGTGTGTGTGTGTGTGTGTGTGTTTGTGTGTTTGTGGGGGGGCGTAAGTGTGTGGTGAAGTGGGGTGTCTGAGTGTGCGTTGGAATTGTTGGGGGAAGGGATGCTGCCAGATTGTGTGTGTGCGTGTGTGTGTGTGTGTGTGGGGAAGGGCTTTGGTGAGTTTGGAAGGTTTCTGAGATGTTTGGAGGTGTGGAAGGGAGGCTGCAGTATTCTGAGGTGTGTGTGTGTGTGTGTGTGTGCTGTAAATTTTTGGGTGTTTTAAGACCGTTATGGAAGAATTTTGGTGTTGAAGGGTGATGAATTTTGTGGTGTTGAAGAAAGGTACTTCAAAAGACTAAAGATGTATACCTTACCTTTACCTGTAACATGTAACGAGCGGCGCTAGTCACCACGTAGTCATTGCGCCTTTAAGAATATATAAACAACCCCAAATGAGTACAAGAACCCAACCTACAACATCATTTCTTTTGGTGCTGCAGGGAGTAGTGGTCCACGCCCTTCGGAACAAACTGATAGGCACCCACCACCACACCACCACCATCACCACCTCAACCACCACCACCACCACCACCCTCCCCTATCTCAAGTACTGGTGTTTTGTGTGCTCCAAGAATTTCCGACAGCTAGAGGATCTGCGGAGGCACACACGAACTCACACAGGGGAAAAGCCGTATGCGTGTCCCTTCTGCGAGCATCGAAGTACGCAGCTGGGCCACTTGAGGGACCATGCGAAAAGAAGACATAACTACACTGGCAAGCTACCCGCCACCTCTTTGACTTCGAGGCCCTCAAGTTCCACCACAACCACTACTTCGTCAGCTCTTGCGGTTCCATCCTCCAAGACTCAGTTGCTGCCTTAGTCACTCTGGCAAGCTACCCACCCACCCACCCACCCACCCACCCACCCACCCGCCTCTTTGACTTCGAAGTCCTTGAGTTTGAGTTCGACTACTACTACTACTACTATTACTGCTGCTGCTCCTGCTGCTGCTACTGCTACTACTACTACTATCACTACTACTTCAGTTCTTGCGGTTACATCCTCAAAGCCCCGACTGCTTCCATGACTACTACTACTACTACTACTACTACTACTACTACTACTACTACTACTACTACTACTACTATTTTTCTTTTTCTTCGTCAATACAACTATGTGAAATAATTCTGTTGTCTTCTTCCTCCTCCTCCTCCTCCTCCTCCTCTTCCGGATCATTTTAATCTCCTTCCTTCCTCTCTTAATCGTTTTACTTCTGTTTCCTCTTTCGCCTTTGTGTGTTCGCTTCCTCTTCCTCTTCCTCTTCCTCTTCCTCCTTCCAGAGTGAATATCATTTATTGACATGGTAGCTCTCTCTCTCTCTCTCTCTCTCTCTCTCTCTCTCTCTCTCTCTCTCTCTCTCTCTCTCTCTCTCTCTCTCTCTCTCTCTCTCTCTCTCTCTCTCTCTCTCTCTCTCTCTCTCTCTCTCTGTCTCATCCTAGTATATCTGTTATTAGTCTGGGTAAGAGTGCGTGTGTGTGTGTGTGTGTGTGTGTGTGTGTGTGTGTGTGTGTTGGGGGGGGAAGGTTCACGTTACACTGTCAGTTTCGTCATTTTCGCGATGAAGAAAAGAAAAATTGCTTATGTGGGAGGAAAGTTTGTGGTACGTCTTATCTTTTCTCCTCCTCCTCCTCCTCCTCCTCCTCCTCTTCCTCTTGAGTGTGAGGTGCCGCCTGTGTGTTGATTCTTGAGGTCAGACATCCTTCTATTCACCTAGTGCAAGAGTTAACCATTGTTCCCAGTCACTCATCACCATTCTGTCCACCTCTGTAGTGCAAGAGTTAACTAGTATTCTCAATCCGCCCCAGCCGAGTAGATTCGCGTCCAAAAATCAAGCAGGAAGGGGTAGAACTGGAAAGAAAGAAAGAAAAAAAGAAAGAAAGGAAAAATGTATTAGCTTAAATTTCGTATTCAACTAAAACCTAAAAATAAAATAAGATAAAAGTTGTAACAATGGAAAGAAAACGGAGGAAGGAGTCTGAAAAGCCCGTTCTTTTTTGTCCTCCCTCCCAGGTGGTGGCGGCCCATCACTCACTAGGAGGAGGAGGAGGAGGAGGAGGAGGAAGAGGAGATAGGTACCCGCAATATCCACAAGGCATCCACATTCACTCCCCCTCCTCCTCCACGCTAAAATTACCCAAAGACAGAGATGGAGGCGGCGGAAGAGTACACGGGGAAAGTGGAACCGAAAAATACCCACACCAGAATATCCACACTGTATCCACACCACTAAACCAAACATGTGCACCCCTCAGCACCCACCCCACCAAAGGTACAGGTGGAGGAGATGGAGGTGCGGATAAACACCCACACCAGAATATCCACACAATATCCACACCGTTAAAACTCACCAAGAATCCATCTGGCCACTACAATTGCCCTTATTGTGGGTATTCCTCCTACGACAAGTGCAAATTGAAGGTGCATGTCCGCATCCACACGGGGGAGCTGCCCTTTGCCTGCCCGCACTGCCCCTACAGATCCACACAGAGCGGCAATGTGAAGTCCCACGTGAAGCGGATGCATGGGGGGGCGCAGTGTAGGGGTGTGGATGGGGGAGGCGGGGAGGGTGTGGGTTAGGGGAGGCTTGGTTAGTGTGTGTGTGTGTGTGTGTGGATGGGGAAGGCCTGGCAGCTTGGGTTAGTGTGGTGTCGTCGTGGTGGTTGGAGAGAGAGAGAGAGAGAGAGAGAGAGAGAGAGAGAGAGAGAGAGAGAGAGAGAGAGAGAGAGAGAGAGAGAGAGAAAGAGAGATGGATTAGCAAGAAAGAGAAAGGAGAAACAGGAACTGGAAGAGAAAGAGAAACTGGGAGAAATTGCTTGAGAGAGAGAGAGAGAGAGAGAGAGAGAGAGAGAGAGAGAGAGAGAGAGAGAGAGAGAGAGAGAGAGAGAGACTTTACCATAATCCATACCTACTTATTTATTTTTCTATGTACATTCAAAACCATTTAATATATACTGAAAATACACGAAACATTTCTTTATTTATCACTCATCAGTACCCCATCCTCTTCCCCCACACACTTTCCTTTCCAACACCCGTAAACCACCTGTTATATTTTCAAGCATAGTCTTCATTCTGTACCTTCAGTTTACTATTAAGCACGGTAACAATACAAAAGAACAGTCTAGCTAAACCAAAACCTACAATCTAACTGAAAATCTCTCCTTTTAAACCCCCAAATGATGAGACTGACAACCTGACAGAAAACGGGAAGTACACCAATACTCAGGAGGTTTAATAAAGGCACCAGTGTAATTTAAAGAGGCACTCAATTAAAATGGGAACTAAAATCGATAAACTAACGAAAAAAATCTCCTTTTCAACCTCAGATAGACAAGACATAAACTAAACTTGACAGAAAACGGGAAATACACTAATACTCTTGAGGTTTAATATTAGAGAGAGGCACCAGTGTAATTTAAAGAGGCACTCAACTAAAATGGGAACTAAAATCGATAAACTAACGAAAAAAAACCCTCCTTTTCAACCCTCAGACAGACAAGACAAACTAAACCTGACAGAAAACGGGAAATACAATGACACCCAGGAGTTTAATATTACAGAGAGAGGCACCAGTGTAATTCAAAGGTCCACTAAACTAAAATAGGAAACACGCTATAAACTAACAAAAAAACCTTCCTTTTCCAACTTTTCAACCCCAAATAGACGAGACAAAACCTAACAAGACACTCCTTTTCAAATACAACTATCTGTAGACCTTTACGTATAACATTCCCTAGTACAGTGTTCATTCTACACCTGTTAATTATTACAAGAAGCACAGTAACCAATCTTTTTACTTTCATTACGGGTTTGTGAATGTCCTTTATTTTACCTGTACTCCTTGCGCTGGTATATGATGCGTACCAAAATAAGGAAAATAAACAATGTGCAAGATCATAAATTGTTTGTCTTCTCTTTTAAACTGCAAATCTTTAACTATTTATTCATTTATTTATCGATTATTTTACTTGGTTATCGTTTATTGGGGGTAATGGAGGGAAGGAGGTGGAGGAGGAGGAGGAGGAGGAGGAAGAAACTGACAGGTATTAAAGAACATTTTTTTTTATGAGCGTTTGTTAATTGTGTATGGCAGAGATGAGGAGGACTGAAAACACCTGAGAAACGTTTTTTTTTTTTTTTAATATGAATGTTAAATGTACGAACGTTTGTTGGCTGTGATGCAATCTTTAAACACCCACTTAGGAAACGTTTTCGTAATGAACGTTGAATCAGGGAACGTTTATTGAGTGTAGGAGGAAGAGGGGATGAGAGAGAGAGAGAGAGAGAGAGAGAGAGAGAGAGAGAGAGAGAGAGAGAGAGAGAGAGAGAGAGAGAGAGAGAGAGAGAGACGGTGACTCAGACTTTCAGGAATTTCCGATTACAGGTGTGTGTGTGTGTGTGTGTGTGTGTGTGTGTGTGTGTGTGTGTGTGTGTGTGTGCGGCTGCCCTTTCATGCATGCACACTTACACACACACACACACACACACACACACACACACACACACACACACACACACACACACTGCTCTTTCCTTTATACCTTTCACCATTCTCTCTCTCTCTCTCTCTCTCTCTCTCTCTCTCTCTCTCTCTCTCTCTCTCTCTCTCTCTCTCTCTCTCTCTCGATATCGGGGCCAATACTTGCTGTCAAGTTTTTATTTATTATCAAAAGCTCCCTGGAAGTAATTAATACCAGAGAGAGAGAGAGAGAGAGAGAGAGAGAGAGAGAGAGAGAGAGAGAGAGAGAGAGAGAATTAAAGGAAAGATATTATTTGTTTTCCGTTTACACTTTTTTTTTTTTATATATTTTCTCACCAATGGAAAGGAAAAAAAAATGTAGCGAATTTCGTTTTTGTGGGAAATTTCAAAAGTTTGTGTTTTTTCCGCCTTTACTTTTTTCACTTTTCATTTGTTTTCGCTCGTGTTTTTTTTTACTTTAGAAGGATTACACTTTTATGGCGCCTGGGGAGGAGGAGGGAGAGGAGCAGAGGGGACGGCAGGAGGGAGGGAGAGGGGAGAGAGAGGACGGGATGGGAGAGGAAGAGAGACAAGAGGGAAGGCGAGAAAGAGACACGACAAGAGAAAGAGGGGAGAGAGAGAGAGAGAGAGAGAGAGAGAGAGAGAGAGAGAGAGAGAGAGAGGAGAGAGAGAGAGAGGAGCATCATATAACGAGAGGAAGGGAAGAGGAAGAGGAAGAAGAAAAACTTAAAACATCCTTTCCTCTTAGTTCTCTTCCACACAAGGCGACAAGGTGAAGCAATCGGTGGAAGCAACTTTTAGTGGAAGGCCTGTCAGTAAAATGAGTTGCTTCTATTTACTTCAACTGCTTGTGTGGCTGACCGGAAATGTGGCTGTGGTAACCTTGGTCTGTGGGGGTGTGGGGAGGTGTGGGGCGTAGCAGTCTTGGTCTGTGTAGGTATGGCGTGGGTAGGTGTGGGTTAGTAACATTGCTCTGTGTGGGTGTGGGGAGGCATGGGTGTAAGTAACCTTGGTGTGGGCGTGGGTGTGGTGTGGGGAGGTGTGGGCGGGGGCGCGCAGACAGTGACCCTTCCCTCTCCCCTCTCCCTCCCGTAGGTGGGTGTGCGGGTGACAGCTTTGTGTGAGGCAGAGCTGGGCGAGCTGGGGCGGCCTCCCTTTCCCGCCCCGCCAGCTGAGCCACGTGCAGGAGGGGCAGGAGCGCGTGTTCCGCTGCGGGCGTCTGCTCCAGCACCTTCAAGAGACGCTGGCTGCTGAAGCGACACATGCGCACAACACACGGGCGAGAAGCCTTATAAATGTACGGGTGTGTGTCTACGCGGCAGGCACCAAGCAGAACCTCAAAATGCACCTTAGGAAACACACAGGGGGAGAAACCGTACCCCTGCCCCCACTGCCCCTACCGTGCCGCCCAGAGGAGTGACCTGAAGGCACACTCACGCACGCACACAGGTGACCGGCCCTTCACCTGTCCTCACTGCCCCCTACTCGGCTGCCCAAAGTGCCGTGCTGCGTCGACACCTTAATATTCACGCCGATAAGGAGCACTACACCTGCCCCAAGTGTCCCTTCCCTCACCACACACCTGCTCCAGTATGACTTGCACATGATGACGCACACGTGAGCGGCGACTGTCAGGTGTGTGGGTGGTGTGAAGTGACTGACACACAGGTACACCCACACAGACACACCTGCATATGATTATTGGGTGTAGTGGGTACATGTGTGGATGTGATGAGGTGTACACACACACACACACACACACACACACACACACACACACACACACACACACACACACACACACACACACACACACACACACACACACACACCTACCTAAACACATCCACGTAACCCACCCAAGCACACCCACGTACCCACACGATCCACATATCGGACCAGTATGGGTGTAGGTGTCGTTAATGAATACGTCCACACACACACACACACACACACACACACACACACACACACACACACACACACACACACACACACACACACACACACACACACACACACACACACACACACACACACACACTAATTTAGTAGGCTTAGTATGGGGTGTAGGCATGGGTCAGCACGGTACACACACACACACACACACACACACACACACACACACACACACACACACACACACACACACACACACACACACACACACACACACACACACACACACACACACACACACACACACACACACTTAATTTATTCCTATCTGTCTATATCTATCTATCTATCAATTCTCCTTTCTTATTTATTTATTTATTAATTCATTCATTCATTCATGAGTAAACAAACATTTCAGCAACAAAAACGAAAAAAAAAAACCCGTCATTATTATTATTATTATTATTATTATTATTATTATTATTATTATTATTATTATTATTATTATTATTATGCTGCCAAAATAAACATAAGGATTTGTACATACGTAAAAACACAGTATTAATATTATATATATAAATAGATAGAGGAAAATATTAGTTAAATCGTAGAGAGAGAGAGAGAGAGAGAGAGAGAGAGAGAGAGAGAGAGAGAGAGAGAGAGAGAGAGAGAGAGAGAGAGAGAGACTAAACGCATATGTAAACAGTTGTGTATTCATTAAAGCACGTGTGTGTGCGTGTGTTCATGTACGTGTAAGTTTTTCATTCCCCCAAAGATGAAAACAAAACAAAAACGAGGCCAAAGAAAACGGAACCGAAATAGAAAACGTGAGAATTCTTATGACAACACGAGAATTTTGAAAGAAAACGAGGAGGAAGGTGTTTTGATTGATGAGGAAGATTGGAAGAGGAAATGGAGGAGGAGGAGGAGGAGGAAGAAGAAGAAGAAGAATGGAAGAGGACGGTGGAGGGACGAGAAGAAAGAGGTGATGAGAAAGAGAGAGAGTAAGAAAGGACGGTGAAGAGAAGAGAAGAGGAGGAGAGGAAGAAAACTAGGAGATAAGAGAGGATGGAGACGGAGGAAGAGGATGAAGGGGAAGGAAAAGGAAAGTGGGGAAAGGGGTAAGAAGGAAATATTAAAAAACAGGAGATGGAAGAAAATGAAAAAAAAGTAACAATGAAAGAGGGGAAAGATAAATGATAGATTGACTTCGATAAAAGAATAAGAGGGAAACGAACGAACGAACAAGGAAAGAGTAAGAAATGAAAGAAGGAAAATTGGTTTGGTTGGTTGATAGCTTCGGAAAGGAGGAGGAGGAGGAGGAGGAGGAGGAGGAGGAGTAAAAATATATGAAAAATATGAATTACTTGATAATCTACGACAAATAAACTAAATAAAAAAGGAGAGAGAGAGAGAGAGAGAGAGAGAGAGAGGAGAGAGAGAGAGGAGGAGAGAGAGAGAGAGAGAGAGAGAGAGAGAGAGATTAACACTGATAGAAAGGAAAAAAAGGCAATAAATTTGAAGACTAGAAGTAAAAAGAAGAGGAGGAGGAGGAGGAGGAGGAGAAGGAAGAGTAATGATATAGACGAAAAACAATCAATAAGGAATCCGAAAATACTTGTACTAATGCAGAGGAGGAGGGACCATACGAGCATAACACCCACGGCAATGGGCGGTGTAGGGGGCGTGGTGTGTATGGGCGTGCGTGGGCGGCAAGAAGCTAATCCACGCCCTCTCCTTGCAGGCTCTTAATGCGGATAAGCCCTTGGCCTACTACTATGCCGCCCTGCACAAGGCCACGCCCTCTGCCCTAGCGCACCCCCGCCCCGGTGAGAAGGCGTTCCCATGCCCGCACTGCCCCTATCGAGCCTCGCAGCGCATACACCTGCACGAGCACATACGCATCCACACAGGGGAGAAGCCCTTTCACTGCCCGCACTTGCCCCTACCAAGCCCGCACCAACTACATCCTGACCAAGCACATCAGGCGACACACGGGGGGAGAAGCCCTTCGCCTGCCCCGCCTGCCACTACCGCGCCGCGCAGAGATCCCACCTGGTCACGCACCTCCGCACGCACGCCTCCATCCGATACCTCTCCTGTCCAAGATGCCCCCTACAGGACTCCTGACGAAGGACACCTGCAGGATCACCTCCGCCTGCACGAGGAGGGGAGGCGCGGCGCTGCTTGCACGCCCTGTGGACTCTGCTGTTGCTGCTGCTGCTGCTGCTGCTGCTCTCACCCCCGCCCGAGGCCACCAAGTGATGTGGGGCGTGGGGCGTGAGAGGCAGAGAGAGTAGGGGTCTCGTCTTGTTATTAGAGATTATGAGAGAGAGAGAGGAGAGAGAGAGAGAGGAGAGAGAGAGAGAGAGAGAGAGAGAGAGAGAGAGAGAGAGAGAGAGAGAGAGGGTGGGTGGGAGGCGTTCTTTAGCAACCGGTAATAGAGAAATATATAAAGAAAAGAGAGAAAAAAATATATACACCTTCGCTTCTCTCATCCAAAGGGAAACAAAAAAAAGGAAAGCACACACACACACACACACACACACACACACACACACACACACACACACACACACACACACACACACACACACACACACGCGCCAGCCAGGTCGCTAATCGGGGCATCTCCTTGCAGGCGGCGGCGGGGCAGGAGCAAGAGAAACCATTCGCGTGTAGTGTGTGCCCTTACTCCACCTACCGGCGCGACCACCTCAACACACACCTGCGCACACACACCGGGGAGCGCCCTTTTGCCTGCCCGCACTGCCCCTACCGCGCCGCCCAGCGAGTGCACCTCAACTCGCACGTTCGGACCCACACTGGCGAGAAAACCGTATCCTTGTAGCCACTGTTCTTATAGGGCCTCGCAAAGGGCGCACCTCCTGTTTCACTTGCGAACACACACAGGCGAGCGGCCCTACCAGTGTCCCTTATGTCCCTATGCGTCCGCGCAGAACTCCCACCTTAAGCATCATCTCAGGGCCGTGCACCCAGGCCACGAGGAGGACCTGACGAAGGCACAGCAGGGACAGACTCAGCAGCAGCAACAACAACAGCAGCAGCAGCAGCAGCAGCAGCAGCAGCAGCAGCAGCAGCAGCAGTCTTTGTCCTACCAGCAGCAGAATCAAGAGCATTTGATGAATTAGGGTGTGGTTGTGTGTGTGTGTGTGTGTGTGTGTGTGTGTGTGTGTGTGTGTGTGTGTGTGTGTGTGTGTGTGTGTGTGTTCGGTTCGTTTCGGGTGTTTTGAGGGCATTCTGCAGGGCATATTTTAAACTACACACACACACACACACACACACACACACACACACACACACACACACACACACACACACACACACACACACACACACACACACACACACACACACACACACACACACACACACACACACATACGTTCCTTTCTCTTTACAAATGACAGCAGGTGTAGAGGTAGAACTGGAGGAGGAGAAAGAGAAGCACGAGACAGTGGCAGTATTCTAAACGCACGTGAAGACTACACAAGTGGAGGAGGAAGAAGAGACACCCTTCTACTAACCACTCCACCCTATCTAAGACAAGTGGAGTAACAAGTGGGAGTACCAGTGGATAACAACAACACTAAATATCCTTTGAAGTCCGACCGAACCTGCCAACAAGGTGGAATAGTTTTTAGACAACCGAAGGGCGTGAGACAAAACTTCCACATGCACAAGGGGGAGAAGCCCTTTGCGTGTCCCTTCTGTCCCTACCGCTCCATCGTCAAGGGGAATCTGCTCCGCCACTTCCGGATCCACGCTGCACAGACCCCACAGCGTCCCCGCCCGTAGAAGGCGCTGACGGAGGGGGTGAAAAAGGGATGTATTAAAATAAGGAGGTGAAGGAGGCGCAGAAGGGCTTGTTGGTGTTGAAGGAGTGAATGTAGGAAGGGACTGGAAGCTGAAGGAGGGACAATGAGGAAGGAAAGGAAGACGAGAATGAAAAGGATGAGGAAGGAGGAGAAATAAGAAGAGGAAGAGGAGGAGGAACAGCAGTCAAGGCGAAAGGCAGGCTAACACACACACACACACACACACACACACACACACACACAAGATAAAAAAAAAAAGATGAAAAAGAAAAAAAATGTAATAAGAAATTTATTGCTTGTTATTCTGATAAATTTTGTTGTTATTATTATTATTATTATTATTATGATTATTATTATTATTATTATTATTATTATTATTATTATTATTATTATTATTATTATTATTAATTATTGTTGTAAATATATACTGAAGTCGCAGGTGTGTGTGTGTGTGTGTGTGTGTGTGTGTGTGTGTGTGTGTGTGTGTGTGTGTGTGTGTGTGTGTGTGGTTCAGAATTATAATGATAGTAATAATAAAAACGTAATTTCTAAACGAACTCTCTTTTAAACCTCCTCCTCCTCCTCCTCCTCCTCCTCCTCCTCCTCCTCCTCCTCCTCCTCCTCCTCCTCCTAAGTCCTTCAGCGCCTTCAGATTAAGGGCTTGAGTTGGGCTTAATTGTGTTGTGTGGAGCCGTTGTGTGTGTGTGTGTGTGTGTGTGTGTAGCAAGGTCAAAATGAAACTGTTGTTTATCTTTCGAGGTCCTTGTGTTTAGGAGGGAAGGGGGGGACTACTACTATTACTATTACTACTACTACTACTACTGGTACCATCTTGAAGGGAGGCAGAGGGAAGAAAGGAAGACAAAGAGGGAAGCGAGAATGGAAAACGAAATAAGAAAGAGAAGAAAAGGATGAGAACGAGCCAATAAACAAAAAGGAAAAGAACAAGATGAAAAGAAAACGAAGAAGAATTATTAGGAGGAGGGGGGGGGGGTGGGGTGGGGGAGGAGAGCGTGAGAGAGAGAGAGAGGGGGGGGGATGGGGGGTCGACAAATCAGTGGTGTTGGGGGGGGGGAGCTTCAGTCTTTGCCCTTTGAAGGAAAAATAAATGTTACCAAAACTTGAAAATAACTTAAGACTTTTGGCACAAATTTTTATTTACGTGTGTTTGTGTGTGTGTGTGTGTGTGTGTGTGTGTGTGTGTGTGTGTGTCTGAGGGTGGAGTTACCTTAAGACTGGCTAACTTCTGCTTTGTGTGTGTGTGTGTGTGTGTGTGTGTGTGTGTGTGTGTGTGTGTGTGTGTGTGTGTGTCCACAAGTGTCAGCATCTGAGGCTAAAGAGCGGCAAATCCTCTCTTTTAGGGCGCTGCGGTGGGCGTGGGCGTGGGGGTGACGGGCGGCTGGCTGTCGAGGCTTGGGGCTGCGGGCGTGGGTACCCTGCGTGGTGGTGGCGGTGGTGGGCTGAACTGCCTGGTTTGTGGGCGTGGGTTTGGCCGCCTGGAGGACCTCAGGCGGCACGTCAGGACACACACGGGGGAAAAACCTTACACGTGTCCTCTATGCACCTTCCGCGCTGCCGTGATGAGCAGCGTGTACCGTCACATGCGTACCGTGCACAGTGTTGACACCCGGGCGCAGCAGGGGACTGGGGGGCCTCCTCACACCTCCCCACCTGACCCCCCCTCGCCCCCGTGGTAGTGTGGGGCAGTGTGCGGGGCGTGGGGTATACCGGTGAGGGCTTGTGTTGTGTCTAAGGCATCTCAGCATTTTGTGTCTCACCAGGTGCCAGTGGGGGGTGTGGGTGTTGAAGGGTGTGTCCATGGTTCCAGGGGTGGTGCTAGTAGTCTTGCATCTTCACTGGGGGAGGAATATTCATGAGAGCTTGGCTAGTCATCGCTGTGGTCTGTGAAAATAGTCCTGGTGGGAGAAAGGGGCTTATAATTGAATCCCGAGGCCCGTGTTTTGAAAGGTTGGTCTTCAAAGGCCACAGAGATGAGTCGGGCTCTCGGGCGTGTGTTTTCCCATTGGTGATGCAGAACCCGTGTCGAACTATCACTAGAATCATGATAACACCCTTGAAAAACCAAAGTACCTTCCATTAGAAACTGTTAACTACCACTAGCCTTGTTAAACTATCACTGTGGTCATGGAAAGCCTTTGAAAACCCCACTCACTGACACTGGAGCCGGTTAGATGTGAAGGCAGGGCGCTGAGGTGCCTGGCAGTACGCCCCCTGTGGTGGTGGTGGTGGTGGTGGTGGTGAGGGGCTAAGCGGTGGGTAGAGTAGTGGTGGTGGTGGTGGTGGGTGGTGGTGAGGGACGTGTACTAAGGCGGGTATTCTGCTTCAGGGGCAGGGGCGGCGCTGTACCGATGGAGGAGTGTCGCCTGCCCCTGCCCGCCTTCCTCTCCCGCCTGGGGCTGCCGGCCGCTCCCCACGCCGCGCCCCTCGCCCCCCAGGCCCCTGCACGCCCCTGGACGCGGCCGAGCTGGACCTGGGGGGGGCGGCGGCACCAGTGTGGGGGTCTGCGGCCGCGGCTTCCGCCTGGCCAATGACCTGCGGCGCCACCTGAGGACACACACGGGGGAGAAGCCCTACCTGTGCCCGCACTGCCCCTACCGCGCCTCGCAGAAGCAGTCTGTCAACAGGCACGTCCGCACCGTGCACTCTGACCTATTCCTGACGGAGGAGGCGCCCCTTGGGAGGACCCCTGCGTCCCTAGCCAATGCTGCTGCTGTCGCTGCCGCCGCCGCTGCCGCCCTCTGCCCCCAGACTCACAGCATACTCCCAGGCCAGGACGGAGAAACTGTAGCCCGCACCGTCACGAGGCGATATCCTGTAGAAGGCGCCGCAGGAAGGCTAGGGTGTGGTGATGTGAGGGTGTGAGGGGCGATGCAGGGTAAGGTCGAGGCAAGGGTTAGCCATGCCTGGCCTGCTGACGAAAGGGCTGACGGAGGAAGTGTGATTTGCTGTGTGCTTGCTTGCTTCTTGTGTGTGTGTGTGTATGTGTGTGCGTGCGTGCGTGCGTGCGTGCGTGCGCGCGTGCGTGCGCGTGCGTGAGCGCCCTGGAGAGAAGTGTTAAACGTGGTGTTCTCCTCCTCATTCTCCCCCCCACCTATTCAAATTGCTGCTTCTTTGTCATTGTAATGTGTGTGTGTGTGTGTGTGTGTGTGTGTGTGTGTGTGTGTGTGTGTGTGTGTGTGTGTGTGTGTGTGTGTGTGTGTGTGTGTGAAGTCCGTTGCTTCATCCCAGACAGGTGTTGTTAATTTTTTTTGTAAATAAAAGTGTCATTATATTTATTGTATTATTATTATTATTATTATTATTATTATTATTATTATTATTATTATTATTATTATTATTATTATTATTATTACTACTACTACTACTACTACTACTACTACTACTACTACTACTACTACTACTACTACTACTACTACTACTACTACTATTTCGTCACACACACACACACACACACACACACACACACACACACACACACACACACACACACACACACACACACACACACACACACACACAAAACATTTCTGAAGTAGCATAAGGAAATGAGACGAGAACAACGACAAGTATAAGGGAGAGTATAAGGAAGGTGAAAATGATGACCAAGAGGAACAGGAATATGAGGGAGAGGACAAATGGCACACGGAAAGAGTACATACTATAAGGAAGGTAAATCAGTATAAGGAAGATGAAAACTCGTAACAAAGAGACGAAAGATGTATAAGGAAGAGTTTAAGGCGGATAAGTACAAGGAAAAGGATAAATAAGGTAATGGAAAGGAGCACGGAAGAGGAGTATAAGGAGGAGGAAGAGGAGTATAAGGAGGAGGAAGAGGAGTATAAGGAGGAAGAAGAGTATAAGGAGGAGGAAGAGGAGTATAAGGAGGAGGAAGAAGAGGAGTATAAGGAGGAGAAAGAGGAGTATAAGGAGGAGGAAGAAGAGTATAAGGAGGAGGAGGAAGAGGAGTATAAGGAGGAGAAAGAGGAGTATAAGGAGGAGGAAGAGGAGTATAAGGAGGAGAAAGAAGAGTATAAGGAGGAGGAAGAAGTGTATAAGGAGGAGGAAGAGGAGTATAAGGAGGAGGAAGAAGAGGAGTATAAGGAGGAGGAAGAATACAAAGACACTCGTATAAGGAAGAGTGAGAGGGACGTGAGGAGGAGGAGGAGGAGGAGGAGGAAGAGCGATATGAGGAAGATGAAAAGAAACAGCGAGACCGTGTAAGGAAGTGGAGGAGGAGGAGGAGGAGGAGGAGGAGGAAGAGGTGAAGGGATGTTAGGAAGAGTATAAGGAAGATAAAAGGAAGAGGGGCGTGAGGAGGAGGAGGAGGAGGGATACAAGGAAGAGAGTGAGGAAAATGAAGGGACCACAGAGGGAGAGTGAGAGTGGGGTGAGGGGTGAGGGGTGAGGAGGAGTGAGAGGGGCGAGGCAGAGTACGGGTGAGTGAGGCTGGTCATCTCGTTCTAGGGCCGGTGTTGGCGGCGGGAGATGGTGTGTGGTCTGTGTGGGCGTGTCTTCCGCTCCTCCGTGGATCTGACGCGCCACATCCGCACCCACACCGGGGAGAAGCCCTTCCACTGCCCGCACTGCCCCTACCGCGCCGCCCACAAGAGTAACGTGCATAGGCATATCCGCACCAGGCACTTGCTCCTGCACCAACACCAGCAGGAGGGGCAGCACCAACCCCCCGCCCACTGCCTACCCACGCCCACGGCACTGGACCAGCCGCCCTCATAAGTGTGGGCGTGCATAGGCTGGCCGTGAGTTACCTGGGCTCCCGGGAAGGGGCGCACACCTATGCCTCGGGTTAATTAGCGCTTTTGGTGGGTGGTGGTGGTGGTGGTGGTGATGGTGGTGGTGGTTGTGGTGGTGTGGCAGACACTGATGGGCGGTTGTCTGTTGCAGTGCGGGCGTGGGCCGGGGACGCTGCTGGCTGTGGCTGACGCCTCCCGTCTGGTGGGCTGGGCGGCGCGGGAGGCGGGCGTGGGAACCTCGTCGTCTTCGACCTCGTCGGCGTCGCCGTCGTCGTGGTGTCGCGGCGTGGCGGGGGAGCGGCACTACTCGTGCGGCTACTGCTACTTACAGCTCCCGCTCCCGCGTGGACCTGGACAAGCACATCAGGACGCACACTGGCGAGAAGCCCTTCAAGTGCCCCTTCTGTGTCTACATGTCCGGCGACAAGAGCAACTTTCGCAGGCACATCTTGGGCGTGCACAAGATTAAGTACGCCGACCTGGGCCCGCAGGCCCCACTCAGCCTGCCCCGCCCCCAAGGCTGCGCCCCCTCACTCTCTGCCCAAACTGTCCCCGCCCCAGGTGTCCGCCGCGCCCCAAGTGCCTGCCGCGCCTGCCGCGCCCCAAGTGCCCGCCGTGCCCTCTGTGTCCAAAGTGTCCCCTTCCTCCTTGCCCGCCGCGCCTTACGTCCCAAGCCCCACGCTGCAGGCCACGCCCCAGGGCCCCCCGCTGCAGGGCCGCCCCCCAGGAGCGCCTTAGCCCCTCTCCCACACTGACCCCGGGCACCGTGCAGCAGGTGACCCCCGCCCCGCAGCGCCTTGCCACGTCCCCCACCCACGCCCCCCGCGCCCTACCGCACCGACAACACCCACGCCTCGTAGACTTGACAGGGCAGGGCTAGGGCTGTGTACAGTGCCTGTGTGGTGGTGGTGGTGGTGGTGGTGATGGTGGTGGTGGTGGTGGTGGCGGGCTGGCGTGTGGTGGTGAATCCTGATGTGGTGGTTTCCTTGCAGCCACGCGGCGGTGCCCTGACATTGGCGGCGGCGGCGCGGCGTGGACCCTACCCTGGGGGGCTTACCGGACGCGCCCCCCGGCCCCCCCGCCCAGAACAGTAGCCGGGGGGCGGAGGGGGGGGAAAAAAGCCCTTGTTCTGTGAGTGGTGCTCCTACAAGGCCTTCAGGCGGGGGGACATGAACAAGCACCTCAGGATACACACGGGGGAGAAGCCCTTCTGGTGCCCCGCCTGTGACTTCAGGTCCGCGGACTCCAGCGCGCTGCACAGACACGTGAGGGCGCGGCACCACCACTACTACCAACCCCAGCACCACCTACCCCACCAGCAACCGCCCCCGCCGCCCCCACCACAGCAGGGGCCCGCCCACATGCTGTAACAACCAAACCACCTCAACATGACCACGACTACCACCACCATCACCACTGCTGCGACTACCACCACCACTTCTACCACCATCACCATTCTGTGTGTGTGTGTGTGTGTGTGTGTGTGTGTGTGTGTGTGTGTGTGTGTGTGTGTGTGTGTGTGTGTGTGTGTCGCCTCTGCACCTCCCCAACTCTAAAGGAGGAGGAGGAGGAGGAAAAGTAAACATTATCAGACCTGTTGGCCCTTAAGAGGCAGGTTTGTGATAAGCCACTCTATCTAATCTAAAGGAAGAGGAGGAGGAGGAGGAGGAGGAAAGGGAGGTCTTTTATCTCCTCCAGAAAGTATCTTTTGTAGGAAGAGAAATTGGAGAGAAGGGAGGGAAAAAAATGGAGGAAAGCATAGACATTGGAGAGAAGAAGGGAGGGAAAAAAATGGAGGAAACGAGAAAGGGTGTACTGAAACCTCCTCCTCCTCCTCCTCCTCCTCCTCCTCCTCCTCCTCCTCCTCCTCCTCCTCCTCCTCCTCCTCCTCCTCCTCCTCCTCCTCCTCCTCCTCCTCCTCCTCTTCATCTTCATCATCCTTCTTTACCTGCTGAAGAAGAAGTAAGAGGAGGAGGAGGGACAACAAAGGAGAGAAAAAAATGGTGGAAGAGGAATAGAAAGAGAAGGAAGAAGAGTATGGAGGACAAGAGGAACTAGAGAGAGAGAGAGAGAGAGAGAGAGAGAGAGAGAGAGAGAGAGAGAGAGAGAGAGAGAGAGATACAGAAAAGAAGTTGAAGAAAGATGAGGGAGAAAGGTGATAACTGAAGGAAGGAAAGAAGGAAGAGAAGAGAGGAGGGAAGGAAGAAAGGGAGAGAGAAAGAGATAAAGAAATGAAGAGATGAGAGGAGGAAGGGTGGAAAGACGTAGGAATGAAGGACCAGAGAGAGAGAGAGAGAGAGAGAGAGAGAGAGAGAGAGAGAGAGTCTTTCAGCGGGAGAAGTAGCGCTCTTACCTGGTTAGGAATATGAGAAGCCTTACCTGTTTAGGCCTAAGTAAGGGAAGGAGGCCTATAGTACCTCTCTCTCTCTCTCTCTCTCTCTCTCTCTCTCTCTCTCTCTCTCTCTCTCTCTCTCTCTCTCTCTCTCTCTCTCTCTCTCTCTCTCTCTCTCTCTCTCAGGAAGGATGAAAGGACAGGCTGGCTTAGGGGCGTTTCGCTTCTGAGTAGGGAGGATGGCCTGAAGGAGAGAGAGAGAGAGAGAGAGAGAGAGAGAGAGAGAGAGAGAGAGAGAGAGAGAGAGAGAGAGATTGTCCTTTATATTCCAAAGAACCAAAGAAAACTCTGCCACTTCAAGAGAGAGAGAGTGAGAGAGAGAGGGGGGAGGGGGGCCGTTATGAAGGATAGAAATAGGACAGTAAAAGGGGAGGAAGAGGAAACAGGAGAAATGTATGAGAGAGAGAGAGAGAGAGAGAGAGAGAGAGAGAGAGAGAGAGAGAGAGAGAGAGAGAGAGAGAGAGAGATATTGCCTTATGCGGTATTTGTAAGGATAATCTTTGTTATTGTTGTTATTATTTTTCTGTCGTGTATAAATGAATAAATAAATACATAAATACTTCAATAAACAAACAAATAAATAAACAGATTACTAAACAAATAAAGAACATAAATAATGGACCTGTGAGTTTTGCTTCCTACCTGTCGAGTGATTAATGAGAGAGAGAGAGAGAGAGAGAGAGAGAGAGAGAGAGAGAGAGAGAGAGAGAGAGAGGGGGGGGGGATTATGTATGTATATATATTCAGAGGACGAAAAGAAAGTTAATTTGTAATGTCATGAATCAGCAAACACACACACACACACACACACACACACACACACACACACACACACACACACACACACACACACACACACACACACACACACACACACACACACACACACACACACACACACACACACACACACACATCTCAATTTGTACCTCTGGAAGAACGAGGGGGAGGAGGAGGAGGAGGAGGTGGTAGAGGAGGAACAAGAGGAGAAAGACGCGAGAGGAGGAGGAGGAGGAGGAAATGCGAGAGAAGGAAGAACACGTGTCACTTCTGCAGGAGGAGGAGGAGGAGGAGGAGGAGGGGGGCTTCCAAATGAGGGAGCGAGTGGAGGAGGAGGAGGAGGAGGTGAGGAGAAGAGGAGAGAGATAGAGAGAGAAGAAAAAAGTAAATCAGATCCATAACGGGATAAAATGGAGAGAGAGAGAGAGAGAGAGAGAGAGAGAGAGAGAGAGAGAGAGAGAGAGAGAGAGAGAGAGAGAGATACACAGACGACCAAAGAGAGACGAAAGAAAAGCAAATAACTAAAAAAAGAAAGAGGGAGAAGAAAAATACAAAAAAAAAAAGAGAAAACGAGATAGGGAAGAGAGGGCAGAGAAGAAGAAGAAGAAGAAAAAAAGTAAAAAATCAAAGAAAAATAATATAGGAAGATCGAGAGAGAGAGAGAGAGAGAGAGAGAGAGAGAGAGAGAGAGAGAGAGAGAGAGAGGGCAGAGGGCAGAGGCAGACCAGCGCAGGATTTGACGCATTTCTCTCCTCATTGCAGCGGGGTCTGGCCACTCTGATGGGCAATGTATGTGGACTGTGTGGCCGGGCCCTTAGCTCCACCTCGAGTCTGGAGCGTCATCTTCGCTACCACCGGGGGGAGAGACGCCACGCTTGCCCCCATTGCCCTTACCGCGCCGTGGCCCGAGATAAACTGGTCCGCCACCTTCACACGCACACAGGTCACAGGCCCCACCGCTGTCACCTCTGCCCCTTCGCCGCCATTCAAGCTACCGATTTAAAGAAACATATTAGGAGTAAACACGCTGCTGATGTTTACCTTTCGTCCGCCGCCATGGTTCCTCCGCCCTCTGCCGCTCCGCCTTCTGCGTCCTCTGCTTCCTCGTCAGCGCCTTTGTCAGCAGCGTCCGGAAGTCACTCTCTCGCTTAATTAATGTGTTTTGGTGTGTGGTTTGGTGTGTGTGTGTGTGTGTGTGTGTGTGTGTGTGTGTGTGTGTGTGTGTGTGTGAATATTTTTTTTTTTGTGCATGCGTATGAGTCTCTCTCTCTCTCTCTCTCTCTCTCTCTCTCTCTCTCTCTCTCTCTCTCTCTCTCTCTCTCTCTCTCTCTCTCTCTCTCTCCTGGATGCAAGGTTAAGAGCGGATAAAGGATAAAACGAAGATAATTGATACAGGAAGGAAGGAATGATAAATGGAAGTGAATAATTGAGAGAGAGAGAGAGAGAGAGAGAGAGAGAGAGAGAGAGAGAGAGAGAGAGAGAGAGATGAAATAATATATGCAAGTAGATTATTATTATTATTATTATTATTATTATTATTATTATTATTATTATTATTATTATTATTATTATTACGAAAGAATAAGTACTCGTGAAAAAAAATTATCTTCCTCCTCCTCCTCCTCCTCCTCCTCCTCCTCCTCCTCCTCCTCCTCCTCCTCCTCCTCCTCCTCCTCCTCCTCCTCCTCCTCCTCCCTCCCCCAAATGACTGTAAATTAGGAATGGGGGAGGGGGGAATTTAAGGAGGAGGAGGAGGAGGAAGAAGCAGCAGAGGTGTTTCTCTCGTTCATCATAATTTGCAGTATATCTTCTTTCTCCTCCTCCTCCTCCTCCTCCTCCTCCTCCTCCTCCTCCTCCTCCTCCTCCTCCTCCTCCTCCTCCTCCTCCTCCTCCTCCTCCTCCTCCTCCTCATGTTTTAATCCTCTCTTACATCACCATCATCATCTGCTTCATCATCATCATTTCCTTCTTCTTCTTCTTCTTCTTCTTCTTCTTCTTCTTCTTCTTCTTCTTCTTCTTCTTCTTCTTCTTCTTCTTCTTCTTCTTCTTCTTCTTCTTCGTTCTCGTGAGGGAGTGGCGGGAAGGAGAGAGAGAGGAAATGAATGAAGCAGGAAAGAGGGGGAGAAGTGAAACCCTGTGTGTGTGTGTGTGTGTGTGTGTGTGTGTGTGTGTGTGTGTGTGTGTGTGTGTGTGTGTGTGCGTGCATATATTTAACACCCTGTACTCACACCGCCTATACAAACCGAGATGGCAATCCTTCGCCTCGTCGCCAGTCAGCGCCCATACAAGCCCTACACACACACGTATACACACCCGCACATCCTATACACACCCACACATGGCCTATAGAAACTCGTAGCATTTATATACGTGAAAAAAAAGGGGGAGGGAAGCTGCAGGAAGCCATGAGGCCTACACGTGGCAGTCCCTGTATGATCCTGCGTATCAAAACCCGGCACTTATTCTATGCACATTGATACAAACCCCTACACACATCCATACAGCGCCTCAGTGTTCCTACACCCTACACACCCATACGCATCTTTTGTATACCACCTCAGCTAAGTCTGTCTATACGCTTACCGTCTGTGTATACCGCCAGAAGCCACCCATACACACACCGACTATCTGTACCACCCTCAGTAACCACACACCACACGCCGCCTGTGTATGCCGCCCTAGACAGCCTTCACACACCCAGACCGCCCTAGCCAGCCCCGCCTCGCCAGGTCGGCCCTGCACTGCAAACTTATCGAGGTTCCTTTCATTTCCTTTGCAGTTGCAAGGCCCCGACCTGCCGCAGAGGGCTTGGGAAAGGTTATCAGAGAGCCTGGCTGCGCGCTTGGCAAACACCGCATCATTGCGCAGACTAGGGACGGCGCACACCACACACGCAACACACGCCGCCACTGCAGACCGCCCACACCTTTGTCCTATCTGCCCCTACCGCGCCACCACCAGGGACTCATTGGCAAGGCATATACGGACGCACACAGGGGAGCGCCCATTCAAGTGTTCCTTTTGTCCCTACCGAGCGATCCAGAAGTCTGATGTTGATAAGCATATTAGGCGAAGACATAAAGACTCCATTCCCGCCTGGCCTGACCCTTGCATCGTGTCCGTCTATGGGGGCACCGGTGCTTCTTCCTCTTCTTCCTCTTGGTCTCATATCCCAACGCCCTCCACGCCAGTACTCCACCAGCCCGGGCAGGAGTGACTGCAGAAGGCGCTGAAGGAGTGTCTGCGTGTCTGTGTGTCTGAAAGTTCAAAAGTTTAGTGTGTGTGTGTGTGTGTGTGTGTGTGTGTGTGTGTGTGTGTGTGTGTGTGTGTGTGTGTGTGTGTGTTCGTTTGTGTGATTGATTCTTGTTTTTGTTTTATTTATTTTTTTGTTTGGTTTCTCTCGTCGTTCTTGTCACTGCCACGCGCTTAGAAACACGATGAAGGAAACACACACACACACACACACACACACACACACACACACACACACACACACACACACACACACACACACACACACACACACACACACACACTTTTAAGTAATTAAGAAGTCGCCAGTACTTACAAAGAGGAGGAGGAGGACGAGGAGAAGGAGGAGGAGGAGGAGGAGGTTGTTTGAAGAGTTGAAATAAACTGGATATTGTCAGTCTCCTCCTCCTCCTCCTCCTCCTCCTGAATGTAAAATAGAACACAAAACAAAAAAAAAAAAAAAAAAAATAAAAAATAGTAGCCATATTTTGTGCCATTCTCCGTTTTCTATCACGTGATCTGAATTTTAAGGGGGTTATTATTAATATTATTATTATTATTATTATTATTATTATTATTATTATTATTATTATTATTATTATTGGTCTCGTAATGCAAAGACAATCACAGTTTTTAAGAACATGTAAATGAATATTTATTAATTATTATTATTATCATTATTATTATTATTATTATTATTATTATTATTATTATTATTATTATTATTATTATTATTATTATTCGTAGTTTCGTCTGTGTGTTTTGCTATAAAATAAATAACGTGCGTAACATTTTAATAAACTATATATTGTGTTATTGTGTTATTTCATTGCTCAGACAGACAGACAGACAGACAGACAGACAGACAGACAGAGGAAACATATCACTAAGGAAGAGATTGAGGACAAAAACAACTGATAAAAAAAAACGAAAAAAAATATATGAAGATGGGAAGAAGGGGAAAAAAAAGGGATCAAGGGGACGAAAAATGTTTGTGAAAGAGAACACAGTGAACTTAGGGAAAAGGGAGATAAAGGGGAAAGTTAATGGGGGAAAAAGAGAAGGGAGGGGAAATTTTAAGAGGAAAGGGGGAGGGGGAAAAGTTTGGGAAGGAGGGGAAACTGTGACAAAAAAATATGGAATGGAAAGAAAGTGAATGGTAATGAGAGAGAGAGAGAGAGAGAGAGAGAGAGAGAGAGAGAGAGAGAGAGAGAGAGAGAGAGAGAGAGAGAGAGGGAAGGGGGTGGGGAAGAAAGGGAGAAGCAAAAAAAGTGACAAAAATATAACAAAAAAATAACAGAATTTGAATAAAGTGAATGAGAGAGAGAGAGAGAGAGAGAGAGAGAGAGAGAGAGAGAGAGAGAGAGAGAGAGAGAGAGAGAGAGAGAGAGAGAGAGAGAAAACGAAAGCCAAAAAAAAAAAAAAATATCTTACGATGCTCTTGTCTTGGCAGAGTGGCGGTGGTGGAGGAGGAGGAGGAGGAGGAGGAATAGGAATAGGAAGTGGAGGAGGAGGAGGAGGAGGAGGAGGAAGACGAGGCACGGGAGCAGCACCACCACCACTATCACCAATGGCATCAGTAATCGCAAGGTTCGGGGAGTCTCCTGTAGAAGACGCTGAAGGGGAGGAGCGGAAGCCTTACCTGTGCTCCCTGTGTCCCCACCGCGCCCGTCGGAAAGACAGTATGATCAGACACCTCAGGATGCACACTGGAGAGCGCCCTTATCGCTGCCCCCAGTGCTCCTACGCCGCCATACAGAAGAGTGATCTGGACAGGCACCTACGTTCACGCCACGCCCATGCCTCCTCCCACTCCGCCCATGCCTCCCACGCCTCCCTCCTGCCCCCGCCCCAGCCGCTTGTCGTCTTCCAGCCTCAGAATCTTCTCACAAGCCGCCCCTCCACTCATGAGACGCGTCGCTAAGTTGCCTCTGCTACGCTCTCGTGTTCGTTTTCTTCTTCATCTTCGTTTTCTGTGCCTTCTTCGTCTTCGTTTTCTATGCCTTCTTCGTCTTCTTGTTCCTCATCGTGTGGTTTTCTGCCTTTCTTCTTCTTCGTCTTCTTCTTCTTCGTCTTCGTCTTCGTCTTCTCCTTTTTCTTCGTCATGTGGTTTTCTGTATGTTTTCTTCTTCTTCTTCTTCTTCTTCTTCTTCTTCTTCTTCTTCTTCTTCTTCTTCATCTTCTTCTTCTTCTGTAGTTCTTTTCTTTCTTTTCGTGTTTTTTTTCTTGTTTTCGTTGGTGTGTTTGTGTTTTTTTCGTTCTTTTTCGTCTCTTCTTATTGTGTTTTTGTTTGTTTCTATGCTGTTTTGTTTTCTTTTTCTTGTTTTTTGTTCTGTCTTATTCAAATTCTCAGTTTTCTTCTTCTTCTTCTTCTTCTTCTTCTTCTTCTTCTTCTTCTTCTTCTTCTTCTTCTTCTTCTTCTTGTGATTTTTCTTTTTACCCTTCTTTTCCACTATTTTCTTTTCCTCCTCCTCCTCCTCCTCCTCCTCCTCCTCCTCCTCCTCCTCCTCCTCCTTCAGGGTAAGATGCCACACCTGCTTCACACCTGAACATATTACCTGTGTGTGTGTGTGTGTGTGTGTGTGTGTGTGTGTGTGTGTGTGTGTGTGTGTGTGTGTGTGTGTGTGTGTGTGTGTGTGTGTGTACCTTGCTCTCCAACACACCTGTCTATCATAATTAACTGCCTCCTTATCTGTCTACCTGCTCTTCACACCTGCGCGGTTGCAAATTTACACACCTGTAGAGTTTTAATCAACGCCATACGTGACAAAACGAGTACACACCTGAAAACACGCCACACACCTGTTTTATACTTTAATTACTACTTTCCACATCTGTCTTGCCACCTACAAACCTGCCATGCTTTAATTAGTTGTTCTGTACACCTGTCCCTCTTTCCACACTTCTACACCTGATAGAGACCTTAATTAGCAGTCCACACACCTGCCTCTCCCTCCACATCTGTTTAAATCTTCAAATAACACCTTACACACCTATTCCACACCTCTTACACCTGCTAGAAGCCTTAATTAACAGTCCACACATCTGTCTTTCACTCCACATCTGTCTCTAAAGCATTAATTATTTCACACACACACACCTGTTTCTTCTTCCACACACCTTCCCGCCTTCCACATCTGGTTGTATATTCCACACCTGTTGTCTCACCTAATTATCAACCCTTCTACATCTGCGTCCACACACCTGAAGGGTAAATAAGATCAGGAGAGTTTTGAAGAGATAGAAAGAAAACAAAAGTGAAGAAAGGGAAAAGAGAGTGAAGAGGGAAAATATAAATAATGCAAAAGGATAAATGAAAGTGGAAAGAGAAAGAGAGAGAGAAAACATTGAAGAGTCAGAAAAGAGATGAAGAGAGAGGGAAGAGAATGTGTAATGATAAACAAACTAATGAAAGAGAAAGAGAGAAAATAATGAAGAACGAGAGATAGGGAGAGAGAGAGAAAGAGAAAAAAATAAAAGTGTAATAGAAATAATGGATTACTTCTAATTCCTAACCCCCCCAACCCCCCCACCCACATCATGACCCCCAACACGCGACATGACA
>NC_087197.1:4940000-4942500 GCF_035594125.1 Scylla paramamosain
TATGAACGTGAAGTAAATAAGCGTGAAATTTCGATTGTAAAGTGAATAAGTGTGAATGTGAAGAGTTTTGTAAGTGTGGGAGTGAAGCTGTAGTGATATGTGAAGTGCGTACAAAAATAAGCAGAGAAATGAAGTGTGTTAAGTGTGCGGGGAAGAAAATAATACTTTTTAAAGCTGACTAAAAAAAAAAAAAAAAAAAAAAAAAAAGAAGGGTGAAGTGCATACGTGATAAAGTATTTGTTAAGTAGAATACATTTAAATGATAGACAAAACAAACACACAAACAAACACAGTTGTACTAGGAAGTAAGCACAAGCAAACAATTCTAGTACTAACCGTTGCATTCACAAATAAACAAATATTTCTGCCAGTAAACAAACACGTAAACAAGTCGAAAAGCAAACAAACAGATTTTTAATAACAAACAAACATTCCCAGTAGTAAACCCAAACAAACGAACAAACAAACATACTTTTTAATAGGAAATAAGCACAGACAAACACACAATTTCCAGTAGTAAATAAATATATAAAAACAGACAAACACATTTCTACGTGTAAACAAACACACACAAACAAAAAAAACATTTGCATTAGTAAACAAACAAACAGATTTCCAATTATAAACACACACACACACACACACACACACACACACACACACACACACACACACACACACACACACACATTTTTTTAGTAGTAAACACAAACGTATTTCCAGTAGTAAATTAAATCAAACAAACAAACAAACAAACAAACAGATTTTCACCCGTAAGCAAACGCACACACACACAAACAAACAAACAAACAAATGACAAACTCGTGATTTGTAATAAGATTAGAAATAAATTTGTAACTTTTTTTTACGAAAGATTGTATGAAACTTTTTTTTTCATTATTACAGTAAAAATACAAGTGTGTGTTTTGTAATTGTGTTTTTATTATTATTACTATTATTATTATTCTTAAGTATCCGTGTGTGTGTGTGTGTGTGTGTGTGTGTGTGTGTGTGTGTGTGTGTGTGTGTGACCTGCGAGATGTTAACTGACGCACATACAGAGAGAGAGAGAGAGAGAGAGAGAGAGAGAGAGAGAGAGAGAGAGAGAGAGAGAGAGAGAGAGAGAGAGAGAGAGAGAGAGAGCGTAAGGAAGATAAAGATGAAGTCATGACGAAAGAGGAGAAGGATGAAAAGATAAAATAAAAAAAGAGAAAAAAAAAGAGGAGGAGGCGAAGGAGGACAGAGAGAGAGAGAGAGAGAGAGAGAGAGAGAGAGAGAGAGAGAGAGAGAGAGAGAGAGAGAGAGAGAGAGAGTGTGCAGTACAAGGGTGCTAGGCTGTAAAATAGAAGGGTTTGGAGTGCAAGTGTAAGGGTGTTGGCTGAGTATAAGGGTGTTTAAGTGCAAGTATAAGGGAGTATAAGGGTGTTTAATGTGAATATGAGGGTGTTTAGTGTGAGTATAAGGGTGTTTAGTGCAAGTATAAGGGTGTATGAGGGTGTTTAGTGCAAGTATAAGGGTGTATGAGGGTGTTTAGCGCAGTTATAAGGGTGTATAAGGGTGTTGGCTGAGTATAAGGGAGTATAAGAATGTTTAGTGTGAATATGAGGGTGTTTAGTAAGTATAAGGGTGTTTAGCTCAAATATAAGGGTGTATAAGGGTGTTTATCGCAAGTAGAAGGAAATATAAGGGTGTTTGGTGCAAGCATAATGGAATGTGAGGGTGGTGGACAAGTGTAAGGGACATGGCTGTTGAGTATAACAATGTATAAGGCTTTTGATTCAGTAAAAGGGAGGTAAGATGAGGCCGCAGTATCAGGCAGTGACGTGGCAGCCAGGAGACAGGACGCGAGGACACAGGGACAGGGCGCCACCACGAGGTTAGATGTAAGGTCATAATTTAGAGGTGAGGACAGCACCACAGGACAAGAGAACACTGGGTCACGATGCCATCACGAGGACTTTAGATGTAAGCTCATGTTTCAGTAGTTATGGGGAGACAAGCTTATAATGTAGCCTAGTGTAAGGGAGGTGGGGACACAGTATGAGGCAATGACATGGCTCTTTGTGTCGTTGCAGCGAGGCCCGCGAGGACAGAGGACACAGGGTTACCGTACCTGTGGCGTGTGTGGGAAAGCGTTTGATTCGCGCGCCAAGTTGGACATCCACACACGCATTCACACGGGAGAGCGCCCTTTTTCCTGCTTGCACTGCCCTTACCAAGCCTGTCAGATGTCCACCCTTACCTCCCACATGCGCACCCACACCGGCGAGAAGCCCTATCCCTGCCCCTACTGCTCCCACAGGGCTCGACAGAAGGGGTCCCTCAATAAACACATCAGAGTGGTGCATTCTGCTCTGGTTCAGCCCCCTGGTGTCTTCGGGGCGGGAGCGGGGGCTGGGGGCGTGTAGGTGTATGTGTGTGGTGTGTGGTGTGAGGTAAGCATGTGGTGTGTGTGTGTGTGTGTGTGTGTGTGTGTGTGTGTGTGTGTGTGTGTGGTGCT
>NC_087197.1:4947500-4955000 GCF_035594125.1 Scylla paramamosain
CTGGAGGACCCCACCGAGGACCCCCTGGACGATTCCTAGACCTCCTTCCCCCTCCTCTCCCTTCCCCTTCCCCTGTGTGTGTGTGTGTGTGTGTGTGTGTGTGTGTGTGTGTGTGTGTGTGTGTGTGTGTGTGTGTGTGTGTGTGTGTGTGCGTGTCTGGAATGTAAATCTGGTGCTTACAACTTTTCATGTAAACTTGTGTGTGTGTGTGTGTGTGTGTGTGTGTGTGTGTGTGTGTGTGTGTGTGTGTTATGACAAGAACATAAGTATAAATGACATTTTTTTTATTATGTTCACAATTATTATTATTATTATTATTATTATTATTATTATTATTATTATTATTATTATTATTATTATTATTATTATTATTCATTCTTCTTAAATCTTCGTATTATAGAATCTACACAAATGATGATGATGATGATGATGATAATAATGATAATAATAATAATAATAATAATAATAATAACAATAATAACAATAACAACAGACCTCAAAGTTTGCCAGTGATAAAATTAAAGGTAAAAATGAGAAAAAAATAAAGGAAAAGATTCGTGCCATGAAAGAAAATAGAGTGTGCCAAGAGAGAGAGAGAGAGAGAGAGAGAGAGAGAGAGCGCTTCGAGTTTCACTGTGGGGTTCGAATCCAGATAATGAATTAATGAATGAATGAATGAAGCGTTTCGAAACTCATTATTATTATTATTATTGTTATTATTATTATTATTATTAAAGACTTATTTGTAATGTCATAATTACGTGCTATTCTGTTTGTTCTCCGTTTGTTTGCTTCCTCTGTTTTTTTTATTTGTTTGCAGAGAGAGAGAGAGAGAGAGAGAGAGAGAGAGAGAGAGAGAGAGAGAGAGAGAGAGAGAGAGAGAGAACCACATATGCACTTATTATAACATAGTATAAGTATAAACAAATAAACAGTAACCTTAAAACAACTCACTTAATTGTTTGCAAAGTGACCAGGTGTGAACAAGGTGTGGACAAGACAGGTGGGCCAGGTAAACAAGGTATGACCAGATACAGGTAGCATGTCTCAGGTGAACAAGGCAAACAAGGCAAACAGTCGTTGGTAAAGACATTGTTTACTTTCATTAGGAAGGAGGAAAAAGAGATGTTTGTGTGAAGGAAGGAGAGAAAGTAAGAGGTAAACATGGAGGTGTAAGCAAGACAAAGCAGGTGTTGGTGCTTAATTAAAGGTAAACAGGATAGATAAACAAGGTATGGACAGGAGACAGGTAGACAGACAGAAAGACAGATAAACAGATACACAGGTGAAAATGTAATGTAGAGAGAGAGAGAGAGAGAGAGAGAGAGAGAGAGAGAGAGAGAGAGAGAGAGAGAGAGAGAGAGCAAACAACTGCAAACAAAAGATGTAAACAATTTGCAAAACAACAGATAAAAACAAAAAGAAGCAAGGAAAGCAAATGGTAAACAAAAACAAGATGTAAACAAGAATTGTAAACAAATTAGGGTGCAGACAAGAGTACACAACACTCACCACACACTTCACGAGTAGTCTGTAAGTAACCTGTGTGTTAAATGAAGACTCTATGTATATTATAAAGTATATTTTGATGCAAACAACTTTTTGTCTCTCCTTCATCGTCTGTGGCTTTGGAAGGAACGGGGAAGAGAGGAAGAAAGGGGGAAGACATGGAATAGAGGGAGGGAGGGAAACAAGGACAAAAAAACAGGGGAAAATACGAAAAGAGAGGAAGAGAAAGATAAAAAAATGGAATGGATGGGAGGAGGGAGGAAAGAGAGGAAAGGATAGGAAGGAGGGGGAAACGAGAGAAAAAAAGGTGTGAGGGAGGATGAGAGGAGGAAAGGGCAAACACACACACTCTCTTCATTCATTTTTTTTAATCATATCGTCTTTTTTTCAGTTTATTTTGTTTCTCACAATTTATCCTCTTTTTCACATTTTTACAATTTCTCATTTCTCGTAATTTTGATATTTTTTTCCAATATTTTCACAAGTTCCCCTTATTTTCCTTCGCTTTTCGTCCTTTTTTTCATTTTATTCACGTCTAATCTCCCCACAAATCTTTCTAAAAACACTGCTATTTGTCCTGCTGGTGGCTGACTGACGAAGGCGCAGAAGGAGGCACTGAAGGAGGCGCTGACGGAGACAGAAGGGGCGAAACTGACAGTCGTGTCTTATGTTGCAGTACTTCGGTTGGGGGAGCGGAGGACAGGTGCAGGCATGGGAGGAGGAGGGCACCCACCCCCGCTACATGAAGGAGGCGCTGGTGGGGGGCGGAGATGAGATAGAGGAGGAGTTAGACGTACCCGAGGGCCCTGAAGTACCTGAGGGAAGCGAGGGAGGTCACTATGCCCAGCCTAGGTCCTTGCTGTGCCCGCAGTGTGGCCGCGGCTACACCCACAAGTCAACACTGCGGCGCCACCTTCGGGCACACACCGATGACAAGCCCTTTGCGTGTGACATGTGCTCCTACAGGGCCATCCAGCGCTCCGACGTGACGCGCCACATGAGGACACACACCGGGGAGAGGCCCTACCGCTGCCCGCACTGCCACCACAGGGCCTCGCAGTCTGGGGACCTCGACCGCCATATTGTGTCCGTGCATCCTGATCTGTGTCACGAGTGCCTAATGTGCACACACCGCGCCCCGTCCCGCGCCTCCATGGTCACCCATCTCAGGAAGAAACACGCATAGGCCTCCTGGTGTCCTACGGGAGATCCTTCAAGGGGGGGTGTCTGTTGTCTAGATGGTCCTAATGTGGTCCTGTGCGGCTTTCCTGTGCTGGGATCCTTGAATGGAGGGGGTATGGAGTCCTTTATCGGGTGTCCTTTGGTATCCCATGGGGTGTCCTACTGGGGTATCCTATGAGGGTGTCCTTTTTGGGGTATCCTATTGGGATGTCATATTGAATCTTCTATAGGTGTGTCCTGTAAGGGTCTTATTGGGTGTCCTATTGGAGTGTGCCATGGGATATCCTTTGGCGTCCTATGGGGTGTCCTTCGGAGGTGTCCAATATGGTGTTCTATTGGGTATCCTATCGGGGTATCCTTTGTGGTATCCTATTGTCCTCTTGGGATGTCATATAAGTGTCTTATGATATGTCCTATGGGGTGTCCTATGGGGAGTCCTATGGGGTGTCCTATGGGGAGTCCTAGTGGGTGTCCTATGGGGTGTCCTATTGGGTGTCCTATGGGGAGTCCTAGTGGGTGTCCTATAGGGTGTTTGGTCTGCTGGGTGTCCTATGTGCTGTTCTACTGAGGTGTCCTATGGGGTGTCCTACTGGGGTGTCTTATGGGATGTCCTATAGGATGTCCTACTGGGGTGTCCTGTGGGGTGTCCTATTGGGTGTCCTATGGGGTGTCCTATGGGGTGTCCTACTGGGGTGTCTTATGGGATGTCCTATAGGATGTCCTACTGGGGTGTCCTGTGGGGTGTCCTATTGGGTGTCCTGCTGGGGTGTCCTATGGGGTGTCCTAGTGGTATCCTAGTGGTATATTCTTTGGTATCCTATGAAGGTGTCCCAGAGAACATCCTTTGGCAGCCCACACAAGGGAGGTAATGAAGGGGGGGGTGTGTATAGGTGTTGCAAGGAACTCTACACACTGAACAACTGGTGTCCTTTGGTATCCTACGAAAGTCCTTCAGGTGTCTTAAGAAGGATGTTTTTTCAGGGACATCTTATATATGTAAACCTCAGGAAGACACGTGTTTAGGGGCGTCCTACAGGGATCCTACGGGGGTATCCTGCAGGTCCCTACATGAGTTACGAAAGAGGGGTGTTTTAAGGAATATCCTACTAAATATCCTGCAGTGTGTCCTATGGGGGGGTCCTGCAGGGGTTGCTCAGAAGGGGTGCTGTGAGGTAAGGGCTTGTCAGAGTCCTTCGCGCCCTTCTTGCCTTCCTGTGTCCCGTAGTTACGCCGTCAGCGCCTTCCTCAGCCATTTGTGCCTCCTCCTCTTACTCTTTTATTTATTTTTTTTTCCGTTTTCTTGTTTTTTTTCGTCATTTGCTTCTTCTTCTTCTTCTTCTTCTTCTTCTTTTGCTTCTTCTTCTTCTTCTTCTTCTTCTTCTTCTTCTTCTTCTTCTTCTTTTCTGTGTTAATATTCTCTCTCTCTCTCTCTCTCTCTCTCTCTCTCTCTCTCTCTCTCTCTCTCTCTCTCTCTCTCTCTCTCTCTCTCTCTCTCTCTCTCTCTCTCGCTCGCTCGTTACTGTTGTTGTTGGGATTATTATTATTATTATTATTATTATTATTATTATTATTATTATTATTATTATTATTATTATTATTATTATTATCATTAAATAAAGTTGTAAGGAAAGGAACTAAGAGAGAGAATATAATAAAGATGATGCAGAAAAGACAGTTATTTTCTCCTCCTCTTCCTCCTCCTCCTCCTCCTCCTCCTCCTCCTTTTTCCCTTTTTTTTTACCATTGTTTTCCTTTTCATAATATTTGTGAGTTCTTCCTCTTCTTCTTCCTCTTTTTTCTGACCCTCTCTCTCTCTCTCTCTCTCTCTCTCTCTCTCTCTCTCTCTCTCTCTCTCTCTCTCTCTCTCTCTCTCTCTCTCTCTCTCTCTCACTTCCGGTTTAAAGGAGATGTTGCTGTTATTATTTTTCTCTCTCTCTCTCTCTCTCTCTCTCTTCTTGTTGCTGGGAGAGGAGGAGGAGAGGGAGGACTGGGTTAAGAGGAGGGGGCAGGGGGAGGAGGAGGAGGAGGTACTGTTAAAGATGCTGAAGGGTAATGAGAAAAATGTACCATTGTTTCCTCCTCCTCCTCCTCCTCCCCTCCTCCTCCTCCTCCTCCTCCTCCTCCTCCTCCTCCTCCTCCTCCTCCTCCTCCTCCTCTTTCTTTAAAGGGCAGTCAGCAGCCTCTTCTCGTGGCGTGGGGGGGGGTGAGGGAAGATTCGGGAGGGACAGGTGTCGGGCAGCTGGTGTCCAGACCGGCAGGTGTGTGTTGGCGCGCCGCCCCGCCACGAGCCGCCCCGCAGCTGTCAGCGGGCGTGGGGAGGCGGCGAGGCGGCGGTGCGGGGTGAGCGGTGGTGCTTTGGTGCCTGTGTCCTTTGTAGTGTTCTCCTCCTTCCACTCCCTCTACCACTACTGCTAGTTGTGAGGGCGCCGCGCTGTGCCCGCCCCGGCCTGCCCTGAGCCGCCAGTGACCTCCGGACTTCTCTGTTGCAGCTGCAGCTTCTCCAGCAGACGGACCCGCTGCTGGCGCCGCCGCCCGTCGGCCCCGTGGTGCAGCAGGGCGAGGGCCGCGCCAGGCCGTGCCCCTTCTGCGGCAAGTCTTTCCGGCGCAGTGACCACCTGCGCAGCCACATCAGGACCCACACGGGGGAGAAGCCCTTCGCATGCCCCGTCTGTCCGTACCGCGCTGCGCAGAAGATCACCATGGACAGGCACGTGCGCCGCCACCACATACAGCAACAGCAGCAGGAGCAGCTCCTGCAGGAGCAGCAGCAACAGCAGCAGCAGCAGCAGCAGCAGCAGCTGCAGGAACAACAACAATAGCACGCCCCGAGACGGCCCAGGCGTGGCCGTGCCTCAGGCCGCCGCCCGCCCCGCGGCCAGTCCCATGAGGCTCCCCGTCCTCCCTCCGCCGCGGGGACGTGACTCAGGCCGCGCCGCGCCACTGCCGGGCTGCCCCGCGGGGCGCGCCGTCCCCGCGCCGGCCACCCCGCCGCGCCGTGGCCGCGGGGCGAGGCCGCCAGCAGTGTGTCAGTCTCGTGGCCGACTGACCGTGTGAGGGGCGTGGCCTGCGGCAGGCGCGGGGCGGGGCGTGTCTACGGGCGGCGCGTGAGGCCACAGCTGTGATACAAACAAACAAACAAACACTCTTCAGGGATGTCATTACTTTGATACACCAGAGGAAACAACTATATTTGTACACGTCCTTATTTGTGCCGCGGCGCCGCTCTCGGGTCACTGGACACGGGGCCATCTGCTGCCCACGCCCCTCTGTGTGTGGCGCCCCCCCCTCATGGCGGCGGGGCTCGCCGCCCCCTGCGCGGCGCCTGGTGCGCGGGGCGACGCTGTGTGATGTGACAAGTACATTCCAAAGTGGTGGTGACTGGCGCGGCCACGCTGACCCCGCGGGGCGCGACGGAGGCGGCAGTGCGCGTCTGTAAGTGCAGGACAGGGCGTGGCCTCGCTCACCCGGGACGGGGCGGAGCGGGGCGGGGCGGGGCCTGGGCGTGGTCGGGGCGGGGCGGGGTGGAAGTTCTTCTATCTGATATGAAATTACATCGATTTTACTTTAAATTTGGCAAATAATAACACCTCACGTGACTCCTCCTCCTCCTCCTCCTCCTCCTCTCCCCCGAGGGCTGCAGCAATTGCTCAAACTGTCGGGTTCTTGGACACGAGGGTCGATCATTTCAAGGTCACACACACACACACACACACACACACACACACACACACACACACACACACACACACACATTGTTCCTCCCATAGGCGTGCTGTGTGGCTGAAGAGAGGCAGAGGTGTACACCCTTCATCAGGAGGGAGGTGGAGGGGATGATGACTCCTGCAGAAGGAGGAGGAGGAGGAGGTGAATGAAGCTTTATGGTGTTGTGGTGTGCGGTGTGTTTCCTTCACATGGCTGACAGTCGGTCTGTTGCAGCGCGGCGGCGGCGGCGGCGGCGGCGGCGGCGGCGGCGGCGGCGGCGGCGGCGGCGGCGGCGGCGGCGGCGGTGGCGGCAGTGGCAGCGGTGGCAGCGGCGGCAGCGGCGGCCTCCTCAGTGAGGGGGGCGGCGGCCTGGCGCTCTCCACCTTCTCCCTGGCGCGAGTCCTGCAGAACGCCGCGGAGGCCGAGGACGTGAGCCTGCTGACCACGCCCCTGCAGCCGCCTGGCATGGGCGCGGACGGGCTCACGTGTCCTTTCTGCGGGCGGCGGAGCAAGCGGCGGGACCACCTGCGTCTGCACATCCGCACACACACTGGGGAGAAGCCCTACCGCTGCCCCTACTGCGACAGACGCACCAACCAGAAGAACAACCTCAAGCTGCACATCAGGAACGTGCACCCCGGCCAGCCCTTCCACGTGTGAGCCCGACACCCTCGCCCCTCCGCCCCACCCCACGCCGCGCGCCTCAGGGGTCACCTCTCGGGATGACCTCTCTCGGGAACGTTGCTTCACCTCCGTAGTGTCCTCGGCAGTCTGTGATCTCATGCGGGTTTCTGTCGGACAAAGCCGCTGACTCATCAGTCTGCCGGGGTGTCTGTCGGGTTACCTGTCTCAGATGTACACAGCCGCTGAATCATCTCTGTCGGGTTCCTGTCGGGCTTCAAGTGTCGTAAATGTTTCCTGTCCGGACGCGAGGCTGCAGCTGTCCCACGCACCGCGGTCAGCTGTCAGGACATGTCGGGACCTGTCATTGCTGCACTGGAGGTCACCTGTCGGGACTAATATATCAGGATCACCACCTCACACCTCACACCTGAGCACCCCATTACTGTCAACACTGCACCCCATCACCACCCCATCACATCCCCA
>NC_087197.1:4960000-4962500 GCF_035594125.1 Scylla paramamosain
TTATAAGGTAACTAATTAACGAGTCCCACACCTACACGCCCTTCCCTCAGGTGTGTGTGCGTGTGTGTGTCTGTGCGTGCTTGTGTGTGTGTGTGTGTGTGTGTGTGTGTGTGTGTGTGTGTGTGTGTGTGTGTGTGTGTGTGTGTGTGTATTGATTTTTTATTCGCTTTTTTTTGCGTTGTCTTGTCAGAGAGAGAGAGAGAGAGAGAGAGAGAGAGAGAGAGAGAGAGAGAGAGAGAGAGAGAGAGAGAGAGAGAGTCTGACGTATCTCTCTCTTTATCTTTCGCACTCTGTAATGTGAAGTGAGTTTCATTGTAAGGTTAAGTGAATTATCTCTCTCTCTCTCTCTCTCTCTCTCTCTCTCTCTCTCTCTCTCTCTCTCTCTCTCTCTCTCTCTCTCTCTCTCTCTCTCTCTCATCATAGACCAAAAAAAATATTGCAAAAATCTTAAAAGTATCGTACAAAAGCATAAAAAAGTATCGTAGAACTCGAACAATTATCGTACAATTAAAAGTAGACATCGTGTAATGCAAGTGTCGTAGAACTCAAACAAAAATAGAACATAGAAACAAAATATATATAAGAAAAAATGTCGTAGAATATAAGGAAAAGTATGAGACTGCAAAAAATACTCTGCCAAGGGGAAATAAACAGATAAATAAGCAAAACAAAACAAATAAATAAAAAAAGTAGCAGAAATTATCGTACGATTCATTACACACACAAAAACAAAAGAAAATGAAGCAAAAAAAAAAAAACCCTTCTAAATACGAAAACAGAATCCCAGAGCAAACAAATAAACAAACAAAAAAATAAATAAAAAGCAAGAAAATGCATCTTTAACAAAACTCCGAAAAACAAATAAACAAAGAAACGAATAAATAAAACCAAACAAACAAAAACAAACTAATAATTATACAACATTAACTAACTTCATTAACTTTCACCCCCCACAGATACTCGCACTCGGCACCACCACCACCACCACCACCTCCCCCTGTGGCGCCACCGTCGGGGGGTTCGCACGGGACCGCTTTATATGCAACTACTGCGGGAAAGGATTTGACCGCTCCTCCAACTACAACCGTCACTTACGGGTGCACACTGGAGAGAAGCCCTTCGTCTGCTTCGCCTGCCCCTATCGCACCGCTGACAGTAGCAATCTGAAAGCCCATACAAGGAAGTGGCACATTCCCGGGGGTTTTCTTGCTGCAGCCACCTCCGTTTCCTTATCTGCTAGTTTCTCCTCCTCCTCCTCCTCTTCTTCTTCTTCCTCCTCCTCCTCTTCCACCTCCTCTTCCATAGCGAGTTCTTCCGGAAAACCATCTGTTTCCGTTTCCTCCTCCTCCTCTTCTTCTTCTTCTTCAGTCTTCCCTCCTCCTCCTCCTCCTCCTCCTGTTCTTCTTCATCCTTTGTCCCCTTCTTCTGTGTCTCTATCTCCTCCTCCTCCTCCTCCGCCTCTTCCTCCTCCTCCTCCTCCTCCTTCCTCTTTTAAAATCACGCATCCCGTTAGAGTCAATTCTACTTCTTCCGCTTCTTCTTCGTCCTCCTCTTCCCCTTCTTCTTCCTCCTCCTCGTCTTCGTCTTCTTCCTCTTCAGCGCCTTCTGCAGGAAAAGGAAGAAGAGAGGAAGTGAGAGGAGGAGGAGGAGGAGGAGGAGGAGGAAGAGAGGAAGTGAGGGGAGTGTCCAAGTGATTCTCTCTCTCTCTCTCTCTCTCTCTCTCTCTCTCTCTCTCTCTCTCTCTCTCTCTCTCTCTCTCTCTCTCTCTGCAGATTTTCTTTATTTATAAGTATTTATTTACTTTCTTTGTGATAATAATAGTAATAATGATAATAATAGTAATAATAATAGTAATAATAACAATAATGATAATATTAATAATGAAATATGGATGAGTTTATGAAAAAAATAAATAGATGAAATAACAGAGAATATCATTATAACCTCCTCTCTCTCTCTCTCTCTCTCTCTCTCTCTCTCTCTCTCTCTCTCTCTCTCTCTCTCTCTCTCTGCATCAAAGTAGTGCGTAGTAGTAGTAGCAGCAGTAGTAGTAGTAGTAGTAGTAGTAGTAGTAATAATAGTAGTAGTAGTAGTAGTAGTAGTAATGGAATAGTATAAGTTTTCCAAAATTGTACCAGGTCATAAAATATCGAGATTAATAAAAAAACGCTCCCAGAACTGATAGAACAACACAAGGAACACAAACAAAAGAAACAGAAGAAACAGAAGAAAACGCGGACAATTAAAACACCCACACACCAATAAACAACACAAATCAAAAGAAGAAAAAAAAACTCATACCAAATCGAAAAATTCTTGTACTTTACCGCTCCAGAGAGAGGTAGCAGAGGAGAGAGGGAGTGGAGCCAGACACAAACACGCCACATGACTGGTCGATTATCTCATGACGTCACAGGCACCACCCAATCAACGGGCAGAAAACTATGACGTATCAAAACTGAAGCCAATCAGGGAGCGGCAATGGGTTCGTGACGTCACC
>NC_087197.1:4977500-4980000 GCF_035594125.1 Scylla paramamosain
AGGTAATAATGAAGAAGAAGAAGAGGAGGAGGAGGAGGAAGGAAGAATTAGAAGAAGAAGAGGAAGTAGAAGATAAGTGATTAAAAATGTTGAATTATGACGAAAGAGAAATAATAAAGATAACGAAATAATTAAGAAGAGGAGGAAGACGAAGAGGAGGAGGAGGGGAAAGAAGAATAATTACACGAAAAGGAAGAAGAAAAGATGAGAATAATTATGTAATACACGGAAGAACGAGGGAAAGAAGAAGAAAATAAGAAAAGAAAGGAAAGGAGGAGGAGAAGAAGAAGAAGAAGAAATAAACGGAAGGAAAGATGAACAAAAGAAAATTAGATAAAGAAGCGAAGAAGAAGAAGAAGAAGAAAGGAGGAGGAGTATATGAAGAAAATTGGATAAGAAGAAGAAGGAGGAGGAGGAGGAGGAAGATAACAGGTGAAATGAAGCGAAAGAGAGGAGGAGGAAGAGGAGGAGGAGGATAAGGAAAAAGCAAAAATGATAAATAGAAGAATGAGAAGAGAAGGAAGGAATAAAGAAAAGAGATAAAGACTGTGTGTAGCAATAAATAGATAAATGAAGAGGAGGTGGAAGAAGAGGAGGAGAAGGAGGAAGAGGGGAAGGAAGGAAGGAAGAATAAAAGGAGAAAGCGAAGAAGGGAAATAAACGAGAAATTGAAGAGGAGGAGGACGGAGAGAGAGAGAGAGAGAGAGAGAGAGAGAGAGAGAGAGAGAGAGAGAGAGAGAGAGAGAGAGAGAGAGAGAGGCGCATAAAGGAGGAAAAGATTAGAAAATGGAACAAGGGGAAGAGAGAGAGAGAGAGAGAGAGATTCCCTTTTCTTGCTGTCTCAACCCATGAATATAGTACGTGCTCTCTCTCTCTCTCTCTCTCTCTCTCTCTCTCTCTCTCTCTCTCTCTCTCTCTCTCTCTCTCTCTCTCCAGAAAAAAAAATACAAGAAAAGTTGAGAGAGAGAGAGAGAGAGAGAGAGAGAGAGAGAGAGAGAGAGAGAGAGAGAGAGAGAGAGAGGGAGAGAGAAACAACGATAAGCGACAGTAAATAGAGTCAGAGGCACCCGGAAATTAGAGAGAGAGAGAGAGAGAGAGAGAGAGAGAGAGAGAGAGAGAGAGAGAGAGAGAGAGAGAGAGAAAGTAATAACGGAAATAGGTAAGGAAGTGAATTTAAAGAGGGAGAGAGAGAGAGAGAGAGAGAGAGAGAGAGAGAGAGAGAGAGAGAGAGAGAGAGAGAGAGAGAGATTAAAGAAAACCTGCTCACAACACAACAGGAAGAGTGTAAACAAACAAACAAACAAAGCGTTTTATTACACCCATTAAAAGAGAGAGAGAGAGAGAGAGAGAGAGAGAGAGAGAGAGAGAGAGAGAGAGAGAGAGAGAGAGAGAGAGAGAGAGAGAGAGAGAATAAAGATTGAAAATAAACAAAAATAAAAATAGGACATTGAATAAAGAAAGAGGAGGAACAGGAGGAAGAGGAGGAGGAAGAAGAAGAAAGAGGAGGAGGAGGAGGAGGAGGAGGAGGAGGAAGAGAAGGAGGTTGAGGAGGAAAAAGAAGAAGGAGGAGGAGGATGAGGAGGAGGAAGAGGAAGAAGAGAAAAAAGAAAAAGAAAATTTGAATCTCTCTCTCTCTCTCTCTCTCTCTCTCTCTCTCTCTCTCTCTCTCTCTCTCTCTCTCTCTCTCTCTCTCTCTCCCTCCCTCCCTCGGTAAAACAGCCACCTTATCGCCACCCCAACCCCCCTCCCCCCTGCGCCCCCACCTGTAAGATAAGACTGCGTGGGCCCCTCTGATAACCTATCTGGGCCTTCAACGACCTGCTATTTCCTCGCAGGGTGGGGGGAGGAGGAGGGGGAGGGGAGGAGGGGGAGGTGGGGAAGGAAAGGTTACGGTTGGAAGAGAAAGAGGAGGAGGAGGAGGAAGAGGAACAGTGAGGTAGTGGTGGTGGTGGTGGTGGTGGTGGTGGTGAGAAATGAGGAAGTGGAGGAGGAGGAGGAGGAGGAGGAAGAATGGGCGAAGAAGAGGAGGGTGAGGAGGAATGAATAGATGGAGGGGAAGGAAGAAGAATAGAATGAATGAAGGAGGAAGATTGGCTAGAGAAAGAGGGATTAAGGAAAGGAGAGAAGGAAGAAGAAGAGGAGGAGGAGGAGGAGGAGGAGGAGGAGGAGGAGGAGGAGGTAGTGGAAGAAGAAGAATGGAGTGAAAAGAAGATTGAGAAAGGAGAAGAAGAAAGGAGGAGGAGGAAGAGAAGAAAAAAATATTAATACATTTCTTTAATAATAATAATAATAATAATAATAATAATAATAATAGAAGCATAAGATTTATCAGCTAAAGTCAAATTACATCACCAAACCACTTGAATCTATTAATCACTGCATTTCAGTATATCTTTACCTCTTATCAAATACTGTGACTTCCTTTCGCCGTATCTTTCCAGCTTTCCATTCTTCAACCTCTTATCTCTAACAGGATCTAGTGGAAAATATATTAAGACTC
>NC_087197.1:5007500-5015000 GCF_035594125.1 Scylla paramamosain
TTTAGTGTGTAATGATTGTTTGTATTATTTTTCTATATTTTTAGGGGATGTTTCCGTGTGTGCGTGTGTCTGTGTGTGTTTGTTATTGTTATTGTTTATGGTGATGGTGGTGGCGGTGGTGGTGGTGGTGGTAGTGGTCTTCCTCCCCTCACGTTGCCTTCTCGTATATTTTTACAGTGTTTGTTTGCGTTGCGTGCGTTACTCACTTGTTTTAATGTGTGTGTGTGTGTGTGTGTGTGTGTGTGTGTGTGTGTGTGTGTGTGTCATTTTATTTTCTTTATTACTTTATTACGGAAGTGTTTTTTCCTCCTTTTGTTGTTCTTCTTCTTTTTCTTCTTCTTCTTCTTCTTCTTCTTCTTCTTCTTCTTCTTCTTCTTCTTCTTTATCATATATATGTATGTTGTTTTATTGTTCTTCCCTCTCCCTTCAGTTCTCTTCTATATTTCGTCCTCCTCCTCCTCCTCCTCCTCCTCCTCTTCTTTATTCTTTATTACTTTATATGTTTTTACTGTTTCTCTTGTCTCGCTTCAGTTTTCCTTCCTCCTCCTCTTTCTCCTTTCTTTCTTCCTCCTCCTCTTCCTCTTCCTCTTTCTCCTCCTTCGCTTCCTCTTCTTTATTACTTTGTTTTTTTTTACTGTTTCTCTTTTTCTCCTCCTCCTCCTCCTCCTCCTCCTCCTCCTCCTCCTCCTCCTCCTCCTCCTCCTCCTCCTCCTCCTCCTCCTCCTCCTATCTTCCCTTTAACCTCGCTTTTCTTCTCTCACTCTTCATATTCTCTCTCTCTCTCTCTCTCTCTCTCTCTCTCTCTCTCTCTCTCTCTCTCTCTCTCTCTCTCTCTCTCTCTCTCTCTCTCTCTCTCTCTCTCTCTCTCTCTCTCTCTCTCTCTCTCTCACACACACACACACACACACACACACAGACCAGACACAGCCCAAACACACAGCCCTAACTCACCGTAAGCTACCACCGTTGCCCTGCAGTGTGACGGTGCACGTGAAGGTCAGTGATGTCAACGAGTACGCTCCGGTGTTCGTTGAGCCCTCCTACGTGAAAGACGTGGACGAGGGGCGGCTGTACGAAGAGGTACTCACCCTGCAGGCAGACGACCAGGACTGCTCTCCGAAGTATGGGGACATCTGTCGATACGAACTGCTGACTAGAGACCAGGTAAGGGTGATGGGGGGTGATGGGGCATGTGAGAGGGTGTGGGAGGGGTGATAAATGGTGCTGGAGGGCGTGGTACGGGGTGTGGGGGGGTGATGGGGCACGGGGGAGAGTAGGAAGGGTGATAGAGGCTGGTCGAGGTGTGTTAGTGTGAAAAAGGTGTGGGAGGGTGATGGGGCGTGTGTGAGGCTGTGGGAAGGTGTGGGAAGGGTGTAGAAGGTGTGGGAGGGTGTGACAATAGTGCTAAACGGCGTGGCAGGCTGTGGGGGAGTGTGACAAGGATGGTGCAGGGTGTGGATGGGTGTGACAAGGGTGCTAGAGGGTGTTAGGCGGGGTGTGGATGGGAGGTGGAGTGTACAGGGGGTTCTAGAGGGTATTGGGGGGTGATGGTGTGGGTGGAGGGTGCTGGGGTGGTGATGAATAACGTGGCAAGGATGTTAGCTCCCTCACCACATCTGTGTTTAAAGGCCACTGAAATTATTAGTCAGAATCTCTTGTGTCTGCCGTGTTATTAATATGTCACTAGAACCGTAGGAGCACCCTTGAGAACCTGCCTACGTTATTTCACTTAGCATAGCCCTCAAAGTAGTGAAGCTTTAGTGTAGACGTGTCTTAGTATATGGAGCACAAATCACACGTCTTTCTCCCTCTATCCCCCAGCCCTTCACTCCAAACACATATATACCCCTTCTCTCACTCTCTCTCTCTCTCTCTCTCCCCTCAGCCCTTCACCATAGACAGTGAGGGAGTGATCAGAAACACGGAACCTTTGGATTATGAGAAGAGTCACAACCACATCTTGTCCGTGGTGGCGTACGACTGTGGCATGAAGAGGTCCCAGCCCGTCATGGTCACTATCAAGGTCAACAGGGTGTGTCGCATTGGCTGGAAGGGTGAGTGGTGGTGGTGTTCCTAAGGTGGTGGTGTTGGGTCCTGCAGTGTTTGTGGAAAGTTCATGGCGGGTTTGGTTGATTATTTTTGTTTTTTTACCTTTCCATAGAGAGAGATAGGTTCAAATATTATCCCCTCCACATTCCACACTACTTAGTCACCCTGCAAAACAGAAAAAAAACTAAATTATTCACTACTCCACGCCAACAGAGAGAAATGGGTTAAAGTATTTCTGCCATCTTTCAGATTAGAGATAGGTTCAAATATTTACTCTTAAACCTTCCACTCTTCTTATTCACCATATAAAACAGACAAATACTTAAAATATTCACTTCTCCAGACCTGCAGAGAGATGGGTTAAAATATTTGTACCACCTTCGAAAACAGGCTAAAAACTAGCCCCTTCCACATCCCACACTCCTTATTCACCTTCCTATACAGAGCAGACACTTCAATTGTTCACTACTCCACGCTTATAGAGAGAAATGGGTTAAAATATTCACTTCTTCACTCCTACAGAGAGAGATGGGTTAAAATATTTCTACTGCCTTCCAAATTAAAGAGATAGGTTCAAATATTTACCCTTAATCCTTCCACACTTCTTATTCACTTTCTGAAACGGACAAATACTTAAAATATTCACTTCACCACACCTGCGGAGAGAGAGATGGGTTAAAATATTTGTACCACCTGCCAAAATCAGAGATAGGTTCAAATATTTCCCTTCCATATTCCACACTTATTATTAACCATCCCTAAACAGAGGTTCAAATATTTCCCTTCCATATTCCACACTTATTATTAACCATCCCTAAACAGACAGTTACTTAAAATGACGTGTTCACTTCACACAGAGAGAATTGGGTTAAAATATTTCTACCGCCTTCCAGAAAAGAGAAAAGGGTTAGATTCTTCAACAGTCCACCTTGCAAAACAGAAGGAAGTTTTCACCACAATTCCACCTCCATTCCACCACTATTCCACCTCTACAGGGATAAAAACAGTCAAGATAACTCTCGTTCCACCGTACATATGCTTGAATCCACCAAAAATGAGACAAATGTTACAAATATCCACTGTTCCACTAATAGACATCGAGGAACAAAAATACCTCCTCCACCACCTCTTCCACCTTCCACACACTTAAACATTCCAAAACAGAGTGAAGTGGAATAAAATATCAACAATCCACCTTCACACACTTAAAGTCTTGCAAAACACAAGGAAACATTAAAAGCTTCCTCTATTATTCCACCTCAAAAGAGAAAAAAAAATTAAAAATACCCTTTGTTCTACCTTCCACACATATTTAAATCCACCAAAACAGAGAAAAGGTAAAAAATACCCTCCATTCCACCTTCCACACACACTTAACCATCCACCTGGTCCCCTGCAGGTATCCCGGATCAGGTGGAGTACTCACCGGGCTCAGGCAGGCAGGAGCTGTTCCCGGCCGCCTCCCTGGAGCTTTGCAATGTGCCCTGCAGGGTGGAGAGGGTGCAGGCCCGTGTTACCCTCACCACCACCCACATTGGCAAGGGCTGTGACAGGGACACTTACTCTGTGGCGGCCCAGAGGAAGATGTGTGGTAAGTAGTAGTAGTAGTAGTAGTAGTAGTAGTAGTAGTAGTAGTAGTAATTAAACCATCACAAGAACCATAAAAACTTACAACAGCATTGACTGGACCCTTTATAAACAGCAAGAACCAACACAACACTCCCAAGCACTGACCCACACACCCATTACTACATAACAAAATACAAAAACACCCTTGAAAACCCCTGCAACACCCACTAGACCCTTTATAAACAAGAAGAACCAACACAACACCCCAAACACTGACACACACCCATTACTACAGAATAAAACACAAAAACACCCTTGAAAACCCCAGCAACACCCGACAACACCCCAAACACTGTCTCACACACCCTTTACCACACAACAAAACACTCCACATTTTTATCTCCACCACTGACACCTCCTCTTCCACCAGGCGCCAGCTCAGCCAGTGTGGAGCTCTTGCCAGCCCCAGGAGCAGGGAGGGAGTGGACTGCTGGGCTCCACTCAGATGAGGGACATGAAGGGGACTTGATTTACCAGTTTGAGGGGGACCATTCAGGCGCTGTGGTTCCTGAGTCGGTCCTGCACCACAATCTGACTAATATCTTCACTATCTCCACCTGGCTGAAGCACAAGAGTCACCCTGGCATGGATAAGGTGAGTGTGTGTGTGTGTGTGTGTGTGTGTAGGTGGTAAGGGTGTGGTTGTGTGTTGTGTGTGTGTGTTTGTACTACCCCCACACAGTTGTAATGTCTGTAAATACCAAAACACCCGTATCATACCCCCAAACACTCTCCAACATGCCTATATGCCTCCATACATCTTCAAACATACCTCACACACACCCCAGAGTTGCATAACACACACCCAAACCAAATAAAAGACAATTTAACACAAAACAGCAGCCCAGATATGACTTCTTTTTTCTCTAACACACTTCAACACACCATAAAGTAACAAAAAAAATACCTTAACAAAAACAGCCCTAATATAACTTAGTCTAACTCTAAAACACTTCTACACATCCAAAACACACCGTAAAGTAACAAAACACATTCAAAATAAAGCAAAATAAACCAAATCTGACTTAATTTCTCTAACACACTTCTACACACTCTCGAAATACACACAACTAAAGAAAACACACCCAACCCAACCCAACCCAACCCAACCCAACCCAACCCAGCCCACCACTAACCCACCCGTCACCTGCCCACACCCAGCACGTGAAGGAGCACATTCTCTGCACGGCTGACGACCACAAGATGAACCGCCACCACACGGCTCTCTTTCGTCCGCAACTGTCGCCTCATCCTCCTCCTCCGCCGGGAGTCTACCGAGGCGAACCTGAACACCTTCCAGCCGGCAGAGTGGAGGTGGAAGCTGTCTCAGGTAATGTGTGTGTCTGTGTGTGTGTTGTTTTTTTTTTTATTTATTTATTTACTTATTTATTTATTTATTTATTTATTTTTGGTTTGTGGTACATAAAAATATCAGTCTATCTATTATCTTTGTTTGTTTGTGTGTTTTATTACTGTTTTTTGCTGCCTTTCTAGTACTTTTACAGCTACTTTTTTTTTCAACTATAACCTTTTCTCAGCTTTCAAACATCCTTTTCCCAACTGCTTCCCTTCAGTACATCCAAAGTTTTTTCATTGCTCATCTTTTCCATTCCTTACATCACTCAAAACACTCTCCCTTTCCTCCATTTCCTCCCTTTCTCTTCCACTCCTACTCCATTACACCACTGAAACACCCTTTTTTCCAACCCTTTCCCTTCAACACACCCACCTCTTCTTTATCCCACCTCCCCTGTGATCTGACCTGAGCTGACCTGGCAACTTCTTCAGGTGTGTGACAACGAGTGGCACCATTACTCTCTCCACGTCAACTTCCCGGAGGTGACCCTGTACGTGGATGGTCACCTCTTCCGCCCTGAGAATGGAGAGTCGCCGGAAGTGATTGATGATTGGCCGCTGCACCCTACCCGGGGCATTCAACACCACTATGTCCGTTGGCGCTTGTTGGCCAGGGTGAGTGTCGGGGGTATGGTGGTAGGGTGCTGTGGGTGAGGTGGAAGGTGTTGCAGGTAGTGGGTTGGCAGGTGTTATGGGTGGTACAGGTGTAGGTGGTATGTTGATGAGGTGAAAATTGTAATAATATCCTTTTGAGAATCTTTAGCTATCACTACAATCATGAAAACATCCTTGAAAACTCCTGTAACATCCACAAGACCCATAAAACTGGTACTAGAAACATGAAAACACCCTTGAAAACTCCTGTAACATCCACAAGACCCATAAAACTGGTACTAGAAACATGAAAACACCCTTGAAAACTGCTGTAACATCCACAAGACCCATAAAACTGGTACTAGAAACATGAAAACACCCTTGAAAACTGCTGTAACATCCACAAGACCCTGTTAAACTGGTACTAGAAACATGAAAACACCCTTGAAAACTGCTGTAACTTCCACAAGACCCTGTTAAACTGGTACTAGAAACATGAAAACACCCTTGAAAACTGCTGTAACATCCACAAGACCCTGTTAAACTGGTACTAGAAACATGAAAACACCCTTGAAAACTGCTGTAACTTCCACAAGACCCTGTTAAACTGGTACTAGAAACATGAAAACACCCTTGAAAACTGCTGTAACATCCACAAGACCTTGTTAAACTGGTAGTACAATCATGAAAACATCCTTGAACACCCCTGTAACTTCCAGTAGAGCTTGTTGAACCATCACTGGCATTTTTAAACTACAGGAACATTGAAACACCCTTTACAAGCCCAATAAGACCCCCAGGAAGCTATTAAACCACCACAAACTTTCATAAACTATCATAACTACGAAAACTATCTCTAGAACCCCCAAAAACACCCCTAGAAACTCCCAAAAACACTAATGAAAATAAAAAAAACACCATTGCAAAAACCCTCGAACAGAATAAAGCACAGGAGGACTTGAATCCACTCCATTTCAGCTAGAGAGAGCCATCACAACCTCTTCTTTTGCAGGGTCTGAAGGCAGCATGAAGCACGGCCTGACTGGCTACCTGGCGGGGCTGTCAGTGTTGGTGGGAGGCCTGGAGTCCCCCCGAGTGTTGTCCTGCCTCACACGCTGTCAGGAGGCCTTGGATACCCCTGCCCATGGAACTCCTGCAGCCTAGCATGGAGCTGTTGACAAATAATGGTAAGGGAGTGTGCCTTTCTCTCTCTCTCTCTCTCTCTCTCTCTCTCTCTCTCTCTCTCTTTCCTCTCTCTCTCTCTCTCTCTCTCTCTCTCTCTCTCTCTCTCTCTCTCTCTCTCTCTCTCTCTCTCTCTCTCTCTCTCTCTCTCTCTCTCTCTCTCTCTCTCTCTCTCTCTCTCTCTCATATCTATATCATCTTCATTTCACACAACCTGTCTCTCCTTCTGTCTCATCCTTTCTCTGTCTCTATCCCATCTTTTGTCCCACTTTCCACTCCATCATTCTCCTCTCTGTCCCTTCCTTTCTCTCCCTATCCCTACATTTCTCTCTCTCCTTCCGATCTATTCCCTACGTTTCTCTCTCTTTCCAATCCATTCCTTTCATTTCCCTCGCTGTTTCATCCATTCCCTTCGTTTCCCTCTCTGTCCCTTCCATTCCCATCCCCACCCCCAGCCACAGCTCCTTTACAACACCCCATCTCACCATCACCATCTTTCCAGAAATGACACAGATCACCATCGAGGGGGAACAACATCACCAACATGGAGACGCTCATTCACCGCATTGCCTACATCAACAGCCGGGACTTCCCCACACCAGGCCGGCGACCCATCTCTGTGGTGGCGAACATCCTGTGAGTCTTGCTGAGGCTGTTGTCTGGTTAGCTGGTGGTGGTGGCACTGGTGGTG